>NW_007256203.1:0-1930 GCF_000164805.1 Carlito syrichta | reverse complement strand
GGGAGGGAGGGAAAGAAGGAGGGAGGAAGGAAGGAAAGAGGTGAATGGATGAAAGAAAACCTGGGAAGAAATGCAATCTATCATAAATGTGCTTTCAAAAAATGTACAAAAGGCCAGGCATGATGGCTCAGCCTGTCATCCCAGCACTTTGGGAGGCTGAGGCACGAGGATTGCCTGAGCCAAAGGGTTCAAGACCAACTCGGGGAATTGGTGAGATCTCATCTCTGCAATAAATTAAAAATTAGCCGGGCATAGTAGCGCACACCTGTAGTTCCAGTTACTTGGAAGGCTGAGGTGGAAGGATCACTGGAGCCCAGCAGGCCAACACTGGGGTGTCCGTGAGTGTGTCACTGCACTCCAGCCTGGGTGACAAGAGTGAGACTCCAACTCAAAAAGAAAGTGTAAAAAAAGAGAAATACTAGCCGGGCTCGGTGGCTCAGCCTGTAATCCTGCACCTTGGGAGGCTGATGTGACTGGATTGCCTGAGCCTGTGGGTCCGAGACCTACCTGGGCATCTTGGTGAGACCTCATCTTTTCAACAAATGAAAAATTAGCTGGGAGTGGTAGGGCGCGTCTGTAGTTTCCAGGTACTTGGAAGGGTTGAGGTTGCAGGATCGCCGGCGCCCAGCAGGTCGAGGCTGCGGTGGCCGGGAGCGGCCACTGCACTCCAATCTGGGCGATGGAGTGAGACTCCAACTCAAAAAGAAAAAAAAAAAGAAAAAAGAGAGAGAGAAATACTAGTAACGAAATGGTGTTGTGATATCCAGCAATTTAAAAAAAAATAAATAGTTAAATTCTCTAACCCACTTCTCACAACAAAATAAATTTTAGATGCATTGAAGATTTAAGCATTAAAGGTGAAATAATAAAAATGTTCAAGAAAAGTCACAGGTAGTTATCCTGATTTCTTGGAGGGAGGGTGGGGTGAAGGCAGAAAGGCTTTTCTAAGCATATCAGCTAGTCTCCAGGAAAAGATGAGTCTGACTGCATGTGAGTTAGGAGCTCTTATTTGACAATCAAAAAAATGAAATCAAGTAAAACGACGAATGTGAGAGAGGCTAGCTAACATATTCAAAGCTACTATTTTAGCTGGGTGCAGTGGCTCAGTCTGTAATCCCACGCCTTTAGGAGGCTGAGGTGAGTGGATTGTCGGAGCCTGCGGGTTCGAGACCCACCTGGGCAACTTGGCGAGACCTCATCTCTACAATAAATCAAAAAAATTAGCCAGGGATGGTAGCACGTGCCTGTAGTTCCAGCTACTTGGAAGGCTGAGGCAGAAGGTTTGCCAGAGCCCAGCAGGTCGAGGCTGCGGTGGCCGGCAGCGGCCACTGCACTCCAGTCTGGGTGACAGAGTGAGACTCCAACTCAAAAAAAATAAAATAAAATAAAAGAAGACCTAGGAGAAATTGTTGTTGTCCCTGGAGTAGGCAAGAGCTCTTAGTTATGATAACATGACTAAGAAAGAGAAAAACATTGATACCTTGTGCCTCATCATGGGTTAAAACTTTTTCTCTTTGAAAAACACACTGTAAGCCAGGCTCGGTGGCTCAGCCTGTATTCCCGCACCTTTGGAAGGCTGAGGTGAGTGGATTGTCTGAGCCCGCGGGTTCGAGACACGTCTGGGCAATTTGGGGAGACCTCATCTCTACAATAAATCAAAAATTAGCTGGGCATGGTAGCGTGCACCTGTAGTTCCAGCTACTTGGAAGGCTGAGGTGGAAGGATCACTAGAGCCCAGCAGGTCAAGGCTGCGGTGGCCGGGAGTGGCCACTGCACTCCAGTCTGGGTGACAGAGTGAGACTCCAACTCAAAAAAAAAAGACACACTGTAAAGGAAACGAAAAGGCATGCCACACACTGGGAGAAAATACTTCCAAATCACATTGTAGCAGGAAAAATTAGAGAGATCGTGACACCAAGACTATTATAGG
>NW_007256202.1:1279-5383 GCF_000164805.1 Carlito syrichta | reverse complement strand
TAGTTAACTGACTTGCTAGCTGACTTAAAAAGCTAGCTGGCTAGCTAGCTGACTTAAATAGCTGACCTGCTAATCGGCTGGCTAGCTGGCTAGTCAGCAGACTTAACTAACTAGCTACCAGTTTGGCTAGATGGCTAGCCAGCAGGCTCAACTAGTTAGCTACCTGGCTGGCTACTTGACTAGGAAGATGGCTAGCTAACTAGAGGGCTGGAAACCTGGCTAGCTAGCTGAATTAAATAGCCAGCCGGTTGGCTGGACAGTCTGATAGCCAGCCAGCTTAACTAGCCAGCCAACCTGCTGTCAACTGGCTAGCTAGCTGGATTAACTAGATGGCCACATACCTGACCATCCTGTTAACCAGCCATCTTAACATACCAGCCACCTAGCTAGCCAGCTACTAGATGATAAGTAGATAACCATCTGCCTAGCCAGCTGACTTAACTAGCTATCTACCAAGCTAGCCAATGGGCTAGCAAGCTCTCTTAACTAGCTGACTCAACTAGCTAGCCCGTGGGCTAACCAGCTGACTTAATTAACTAGCTACCTACTTAGCCAGGGAGCTAGACAGTTGACTTAATTAGCTGATGTAACAAGCTGGATAGCTGGCTAGCTAGCTGACTTAACTAGCTGGCTAGCTAGCTTACCAGATGGCTAGCCACTTGAATTAACTAGCTGACTTTAATAGCTATGCAGTTGGCCAGCCTGCTGACTCAACTAGGTGACTTACCTCGTTAGCCAGCTGACTAGCCAGCTGAATTAACTATCTGACATCACTAGCTAGCCAGGTGGCCAGCCAGCTTAATAAACTAGCTAGCTAACTACATATAACCCTGGTTTACTAGTTGACTTAACTAGCTGATGTAAAGAAATAGCCAGCTTGCTATCCAGCAGACTTATCTAGCTAGCTATCCTGCTAGGCAGCTGGATAGCCAGTTGACTTAACTAACTGACTTAACTGGCTAGGCTGCTGACTTAACCAGCTGAGTTAACTAGGTCACTACCTACCTAGCCAGCTGATATAACTAACTGATTTAACTAGCTAGCTACCTAGCTAGCTATCATGCATCTAGTTGACTTAACTAGCTGTCTTAACTAGCTAGCTCACTGACATATCTAGCTGACTTAACTAGCTAGATTCCTAGCTCACCAGCTGACTTAATTAGCTGAAATATTTAGCTAGCCAGGTGGTTGGCTACCTGAGTTAACTAGCTTTTTAATTAGCAAGCCAGCTGGCTTAACAACTGACATAACATGCTGACTTAACTAGCTACTCAGCTGGTTAGACAGCTGAGTAAACTAGCTGACTTAACTAGCTGGCCACCTGGAGAGCCAGCCTACTTAATTGCCTAGTTACCGAACTAGCCAGAAGCCTAGCCAGCTGACTTAACTAGCTGACTTAATGAAGTAGTCAGTTGGCTAGCCATCAAACTTAACTATCTATCTACCTTGCTAGACAGCTGGATAGCCAGCTGACTGAACTAGCTGATATAACTAGATTGCCTAATGTCTAGCCAACTGACATAACTAGTTTCCTACCTACATAGTCTGCTGTCTTGCCAGCTGACTTAAGTACCTAATACCTAGCTAACAAGCTAGCCAGTGAGCTGATTTAATTAGGTGAGTTAACTAGCTAGCCAGCTTGTTAGCCAGCTGACTTAACTAGATAGGTACCCTCATAGGGAGCTGGCTAGCCAGATGATTGAACTAACTGACTTAACCAGCTATCCAGCTGCCTTAACTAGGTGACTAAACTACCTAGCTACCTAGTACTCAACCTGAGACAATTAGTTGATTAAACTAGCTAGCTACCTAGTCAGCCAGCTGGCTGTTCAGCTGACTTAACTATCTGACTTAATTAACTAGCCAGCTGGGTGGCCAGCTGAATTAACTAGCTGACTTAACCAGCTAGCCAGATAACTAGCCAGCTGACTTAACTAGCTACCTACCTAGCCAGTCACCTGGGAAGTCAGCTGAATTATCTAGCTGACTTAACTAGCTAGCCAGCTGGCTAGCCATCTGACTTAACTAATTGACTTAATCAGGTAGCCAACTGTCTAGCAGGGTGACTTAACAACCTAGCTACTTAGCTAGTCAACTGGATAGCCAACTGAATTAACTATCTACCTACGTAGCTTGCTCTCATGCCAGCTGAATTAACTACCTAGCTACCTAGCTATCCAGCTTGCTATTGAGTTGACTAAACAAGGTTACTTAACTAGCTAGCCAACTGGCCAGCCAGTTGACTTAATTAGCTAACTACCCAACGAAGCAGCTGGCTAGCCAGCTGAGTTAACTTGCTGACTTAACTAGCAAGCAAGCTGACTTAACTAGATGAATTAACCAGCTAGCTACCTAGCTAGCTGCTGGCATAACCTCCTGGCTCAACCAGCTGACTGCCTAGTTAGCTATCTAACTAACCAGTTGACTTAACTAACTGACTTAACTAGCTACCTAACTGACATAACTAGCTGACTTATATAGCTAGCTTCCTAGCTAGCCAGTTGATTTAACTAGTGAAATATCTAGCTAACCAGATGGATAGCCATCTGACTTGATTACCTTTTTAACTAGCTGACCAGCTGGATAGCCAACTGACTTAATGAGCTGTCTTAACTAGCTAGCCAGTTGGTTGCCAGCTTGCAACCTGCAAGTTTTGGGGAGTCCCTTGGAAGATGCTGTGGCATCAGCGAATCTGTAGGGACAGATATTAAAAGAAAGAAAGGTGGAAGGATAGATATAAAGAGGAAGAAAGAGACAGAAAGAAAGTGGACAACTGTTCAGTGATATGAGCAGAAGCCATTTATTAAAAGTTACAGCAGGTGTTTATCCCCAAATTTAAGACAGACAGTCTCACAAGTCTTTCATGTGAACACGAAGCCAAGTGCTGGAGCGGCATCACCCACCCTCCAGATATTTTGTAAGGTATGAGGAAGGACAAACCCCAAGATTGTCTTATTGGTCCCTTTGCTCGTTAATGGTCTTCAAAAGTAGTGCAACAATCCCTACTAACCTAATGATGTTCTGATTATCAATAAGTGCTAAAGCTCACTCAATACCCAAGGTGACTAACTTACACTTTATTACCTTTCTATTCTATGCTAATACTACTTACACAATGCTATGGAAGCTTTTAATTATAGCTTAAACCAATTCCCAAAGAATGGGGTCCAGTCCAAAGATTATGCTGGGCTCTATAGGATGTAGCCCAGGCCGAGGTTCACAGTGGGCCACTTTTTGGAACAATAGACTACAGTCTCATAACAAAATGGCTATTCTAAAGTTCTATATATCTAGCCTAATTTCTACGAAAGTTTCTAATTCCTGATCCTAATATATAAAGCTGATCATCAGCAATAAAGCTTCTAAAAATAAAACCCAAATATAAACTGTAAATGTCCTAAGGCCAAAACCACAATAGTAGAAAATGGAGACAATGAAATTTCTAAAGTTAACTGTATTCGTATTAAACCTCAAAATATCATGATTGATCATGCTTGAACTAACATGATTCCCTCACATTAGCAGGACCTATTCTACAATACTTTCTATGAATAAAATAAATTCAATTTCTATAATAGTTAGAAAAACCCTACACTAACTGTAGCTAAATCTGGCCTAAAAGTATGCAGCCCTATCCAAAGTACATGCTGGGCCCTCAGGAATGTGGCCCAGCCCAAACTTTGTGCTGGGCCATTTCTGATAACTCTAGATAGTCATCTATACCATTGAAAAGTTGAAAACAGCTCTCCATAAGTATACACTAATTCTACAAATGTAATTTTAAATCTTATAAAGAGGCTTGCACCATATAAAAGGCTCCCAAATGTGACTTGAATTTGAATAATATCTAATACTTAAGCCAAAACCACAGTTTATGGTAAACAGGAACAATGGGTTTCTAGAGTGAGCCATGCCTGTCACAGTCACAGAGCCTTCAGCTTAGGCCAGCAGAGTTCCTTTAGGTTGCTTGTGCTGCATTGTAAAAGGAGGAGGAAAATGGGGTCAACAGCTCCCGAACACATCCTAGCAGTCTCACGGTCCATGGCCCTCCCTGATCCCTAACGCTCAGTGGGCCTCCATGGTGGGTCCCAACATCTCCCCCTG
>NW_007256202.1:0-1259 GCF_000164805.1 Carlito syrichta | reverse complement strand
CATAACTAGCTGACTTATAATAGCTAGCTTCCTAGCTAGCCAGTTGATTTAACTAGTGAAATATCTAGCTAACCAGATGGATAGCCATCTGACTTGATTACCTTTTTAACTAGCTGACCAGCTGGATAGCCAACTGACTTAATGAGCTGTCTTAACTAGCTAGCCAGTTGGTTGCCAGCTTGCAACCTGCAAGTTTTGGGGAGTCCCTTGGAAGATGCTGTGGCATCAGCGAATCTGTAGGGACAGATATTAAAAGAAAGAAAGGTGGAAGGATAGAAATAAAGAGGAGAGGGCACTCGAGGTTGTTGGAGAGCGAGCAGGTGAAAGAAGCGGGGAGGAGCCAACGCACTCGGTTGCCTGCTCGCTCGCTTCCTGGCACTGCTGTGGGACCACCGCCGCTTTTCCTGCTCGCCCACTGCCCCGTTTCGCGAGCCTGGGGCAGCCGCGGCCGGCCGGCACGCACTTCCGAGAGACGCTCAAGTCGCACGAAGCGGAGCTGGAGAAGACCAACAAATTCGTCGAGGACGGGAAGTCGCTCATCGGCGCGCTCAAGAAGACTGTGAGTTACCTGGGGTACCAGCTGCCGGGGCCTGTCATATCACAAGGTGTCACAGGTGGAGGTCTACAGGAGGACTCGATCACGTGGCATTTGGATATCCCATTTCTCATATTGAGGTGGGACCAAGACTGCAAACTGCTGAATAGACAGACTGTAAAACAGAGGGAAAAGTGAACAAAACCAGAAGACCCTCATAAGGAAGAACAGGTCATTGCAGAAGAGAAATAAAAGCAACCCCACCTTCCCTCAAAAACAGAATTGAAGAGGGGGAGGGAAAGGGGTAAAGGGAGAAAAATCTACAGAAATGAAGAAAAACCAAAAGAAGAGTATGGGTCTCTCCCAGACGCCTGGGAGAGCAGACACTGAGAAAATTGACTTTGGAATACAAACAATGCAAAGTCCCCAGAATGAAGGGTCTCAAAATGCAAATGCAGATATCAAAACAATAATGGAGAGACTAAAAAGAATTGAGGAGACACAAGAAGAAACTAGGAAGGAGCTGATATCTGAGATAACAGTAATAAAGAATACTGTGAATGAAATAAATAACAATTGATAAGCATGGAAAGCAGAATTACCCAAGCAGAAGAAAGAATCTCAGAGCTTGAGGACCAAAATATAGAAATAACCCAACTCTTAAAAACACAGAAATAAGCTAAAAAAGAAGAACAAAACCTTCAAGAGATGAGTGACTACTTCA
>NW_007256201.1:2555-7073 GCF_000164805.1 Carlito syrichta | reverse complement strand
TTCTTTTCTTCCTTCCTTCCTTCCTTCCTTCCTTCCTTCCTTTCTTTCTTTCTTTCTTTCTTTCTTTCCTTTCCTCCTAGGTTTCCCAGGCTGCTCTCAAACCTCCTAACTCATGCCATCCTTTCTGACTGTACCTCCCAAACTACTGGGATCACAGGCTTTCTATTTTATCAACATTCTGGTCTCCTGCATGTTCTTGAACTCTGAGCCACAGGTGATTATCCTGCCATGACCTGCCTTCATCCAAGGATTACTGGGTTTTGATTGGAGTCGAGGTGGGGACTTGCTATGGTTTCCAGCCTGGTCTGGAGCTCCTGGACTCCAACCATCTTCTGTCTCAGCCTCCCCGAATGCCTAAGAGACAGGTGTGAGTCACTCGGTCATCCCTGCTCCCCTGAAAATTTGAGATTCATGGCCTCCCTTTCTCCATTGCTGTCCCTGGGATGAGATAGCAGGTCCACCCTGGGGAACGAGGTGGGAGGAGGGGTGGGACCCCAGACTGAACCATGCCTATGTGCCAGGTGCTCCCCATGGGGAGGCATGGCAGGTGACTCCTGCCACCCTTTCCAGGTCCCATGTCATTGGAAGGGAGCAGACCTCATGCTGGGGCCCCGAGAGTGGATGCCCAGCATGGGGGCTCATGCCTGTCCTCGGTGTTCTGCGATCCCAAGGTGAGAGGATGACCTGAGCCCCCGGTTCGATACCAATCCGGTCACCTTGGTCAGACCTCGTCTCTAAAAGAAACTAAAAAAAAAAAGCTGAGCTTGGTGGCACAGTCCTTTTGTTCCAGCCTCTCAGGAGGCCGCAGCGGAATGATCGCCAGAGCCCATCCTGTAGAAGTCGTGATGGCTGAGTGCGGTCGCATGGATTCAGTACTGTATGACAGAGCAGGACTCTGATTCAGAATAATAATATCAACCACCACCACCACCACAACCACATTCTGGGCTCAGGGGCTCAGTCTGGCATCCTGGCCCTTCAGAGGCCCAGACAAGTGGAAGGTCTGAGCCTGCGGGTTCAACACCATCCCGGTACATGGGGTGAGACCTTGTCTTGTCCATCAAAAATAAATCCAAAGATTAGCCGGGCATAGTGGCAAAGGCCTGTGGTTCCAGCCAATCAGAAGGCTGAAGTGGAAGGATCACCTGAGCCCTGCAGGTGGAGTCTGCAGTGTCCATGAGTGTTCCCCTGCACTCCAGCCTGGGTGACAGAGGAGGATTCTGACTCCAAATAATAATAAACACTACCACCACTACCACTACCACTCCAGCTACCCAGCGCAAGGTGTCACCCTCAGGAATAGGAGAAGAAAAGGCACTTTCCCACCTGTTGTTCACGGGATGTTTCAAAGGTGGCCATTGGGCACGTCCATCCTGCACCTTCGACCATGTATCCAAGGAGGCCTGCCTACACCCTCCACACTTGTGCCCCATGGCAGTGACTGTTGTGAGCTCACGGAACAGAGGGCCCCGAGTTAAGGCAGCCATACAGCACAGAGCCATCAAGGTGGTCTGGGAGCACAGCGGCAAGACTGGGTTCCGGTCGCCTGGTGTGCCACCTTAGTGTGGGGGGTGGGCCCCTTCCTCTCTCTATCACTCCATCGTCCCCTGCCTGAGATGACTTTTCCCTGGCGAACCATGGACGCCCATAATGATTCAGCTGGGAGGCATCATTTTTGTCACTGGAGTCTCTGTTGGACAGGCTGGGGTGTGGTGGCAAGATAGTGGCTACCGAGGCCTCAACATGCGGGACCCATGCGGTCCTCCCACTTAGGCCCCTGAGCAGCCAGATCTCCAGGGACCATGATGCCTGACTTTATTTTGGGGACTTGTTGCCATGACAAGGTCTGTCCACCACACCCAGGCTGTGGTGGCTGAAAGTAGGACCCTGCACTCCAGCCTGGGTGACAGAGTGAGACCCTGACTCAGAATAATAATAAGAACCACCACCATCACCACAACCACAGGCTGGGCTCAGGGGCTCAGCCTGGCATCCCAACCCTTCAGAGACCCAGGCAATTGAATGGCCTGAGTCTGAAGGTTCAACACCAGACCGGGACATGGGGAGAGACCTCATCTCAACCATAAAAAGGAACTTTCCTGCCTGTCATTCGTGGGATATTTCAAAGTTGACCACTGGGCAATCCGTCCTGTGCCTTGGGACATGTGTCCCAGAAAGGCTGTCTCCACCCTCCACAAGGGAGCCCCACGACCAAGACACATGTGAGCACACAGAAGAGATGGCCCCAAGTTAGGGTGGCCATTGAGCACAGAGTAATCAAGGTAATCTGGCAACGCCGTGGCCTGCCTGTGTTCTGATCACCCTGTCTGCCACCTTGGGGTGGGGGACGCCCCTTCCTCTCCCAATCACTCCATTGTCGCCTGCCCAAGCTGACTTTTCCCTGGAGAGCTGTGGACACCCATCGTGATGCATGTGGCAGGCATCTATTTTGTCATCAAAGTCTTCGTCGGACAGGCTGGGGTATGGTGGCATGATTGTGACTCCTGAGGCCTCACCCTGTGGGGCTCAGGAGGTCCTCCCACCTAAGCCACCGAGCAGCCAGGACTCCAGAAGCCACCCTACCTTACTCGATGTTGGGGGCTCCTTGCTGTGACAAGGTCTGACTATGGCTTCCGGGCTGGTCTCTGACTCCAGGGCTCAGGGAACCTTCCACCTCGGACTCCCAGGGTGTGAGGTTTATGGCCGTGTGCCAAGGTGTCTGTCATGGAATTGCAGGTGATTTTGGTGGGGACGAGGCAAAGGCATGTTGGGGAATGGAGGTCATTGCATCCCATGTAGCTGGGACTGTGGGAGCCACCTCATGTGATTCGGGTGTTCGCGGTTTGGGGAGCAATGAGATTTTGCTACATGGCTCAAGCTGGTCTCGAACTCCCAAGCTCTACCATTCCCCCGCTTCATCCTCTCAAAGCCACAGCCTAATTATCTTCTGAACCACCATCTTTCAGGAACTTACGCGCAAAGGCTGAGACCTCCTTCCCCAATGATCTCAGTCTGTTCATGTTGATACCAGCTCCATACACAAATGGATGCTCTTCTTTTCTTTCCTTTACTTTTGAGTCAGAGCCTCACTCATTGCTTCGGAGATTTCTTATTTGCTGCCAGAGTCTCCGTCAGCTGGGCTGGGGCATGGTGGCATGATTCTAGCTCCTGGAACCTTGACCTGTGGGACTAAGGTGGTCCTCCTGCATTGACCCCTGAGCAGCTGGGACTCTGGGGGCCACCACGCCTGATTCAATTTTAGAGACACTCGTGGAGACGAGGACTGGCCACTGTCCTGGGCTGGTCTGACACCTGGGCTCAGGCAGTCTCCCACTTCGGCCTCCCAGGGCACAGGTATGATGGACATGAGCTACGGTGTCTGGCCTGGACTCACACGTTTTGTTGGTAGGGGCATCAAGGAATGCCCCAGGACCGAGGTCACTGCACCATGTGTAGTCAGGACCACGGGCACCACCACGGCCGATTCCAGTGTTTGCATTCCAGGGAGTGAAGAGTTCTCACTATGTGGCCCAGGCTGGGCTAGAACTCCTGGGTTCCAGAGTTCACCCAACTCGGACTCCCAAAGCCACAGCCCGACTGCCTGCCAATCCACTGTCTTTCTGGAACTCTAGGTCCAAGTCTGGGTCTCTTTCCAAATGATCTCTGTCTGTTCACGATGATCCCAACATCATACACAAATGGATTTTCTTCTTTTTTTCTTTTTTCCTTTTTATCTCTGAGTCAGAGTCTCATTCTGTCGCCCAGGCTAGAGGGTGGTGGCTCACTCCCAGCCACCACAGCATAGTCCTGGTGCACTCTGGCTAGACTTTCTCCGGCCTTCCGAAAATTCACAATGACAAGTGTACGCCACCAGCACTGGGTCATTTGGGATGGAGGGTAGAGACAAGTTTCGCTGATGTGCCCAGGCATATCTTGACTCCTTGGCTAGGGCCGGCCACTGGCCTCAGCCTCAAAAAGAGCTGGGATGATGAGGCTGAAACCCCAAGCCTGGCCACGATGTTTCACCAAAAAAGAACCAGGAGGCCTGACGTGATGGTCTATGCCTGGAATCACTGCTATCTGGGTGGCCAAGGTGGGAGGATGGCTGGAGCTCAGGAGCCCAAGGTCAGCTCGGGCTATGCAGGAAGACCCCGTTTCCACACCCATCCAAACAGGGGATCTTGGGCCGAGGTGCCCATCATCCAGGCCACAATGTTGACTAAGGTGGGAGGATCACTGAAGCTCACCATTTCTTGGCTGGCAGGGAACGAAGGTCATGTCAGCAGACCCCAACCTGGGCCACAGAACCAGACCTGTCTTCGAAAATATCAGAATCATATAGATTCTCAAGTGTGCATGGTGTGTTCACAGGCGACGGGCTTTAGAGCCAGTATAAATGAGATTCAAGGGACAGAAATTTCCCTGGGTGAGGTCTGTGTCCCTGGCCTTTCTTAGCAGAAGGTCCCCGAGCTGAGTCTGAGGGTCAGCCTGCCTGGGGTACATTTTTCACCTCGGAGG
>NW_007256201.1:853-1601 GCF_000164805.1 Carlito syrichta | reverse complement strand
AGGTGGCCACTGGGAACGTCTGTCTCACGCCATGGACATGCTGCCCAGGAGACCTGCATTCACCCTTCACACTCCTGCCCCACAACCAAGATGTGTGTGAGCTCACGGAACAGATGACCCTGGGCTAGGGCAGCCATTGGGCACAGAGTGGTCAAGGAGATCCAGCAGCACAGTGGCCAGCCCTGGTTCTGGTGCCCTGTTTGCCACCTTTGGGTGGGGGGAGGGCTCCTTCCTCTCCCGATCACTCCATCATCACCCGCCCTAGTGGACCTACCCTGGGAAATCATGGATGCCTGATATGATGCATATGGGTGGTGTCTTTTTTGTTGTCGGAGTCTCCATCTGCCAGGCTCAGGCATGGCAGCTCAGTCTTGGCTCCAGGGGACTCAACCTATGGGTCTCAGGCTGTCCTCCCACCTCTGCCCTTGAGCAGCTCCATATAGGGGGGCCAAAATGCCTGACTCCGTTTTGGGGACTACTTGCTGAGACGAGATCTGACCAAGTCACACGGGCTGGTATCCAACCCCTGGGCTCAGGCAGCCTACCACCTCCACTTCCCAGGACACGGGGCTGATGACCATGAGCCATGGTGCCTGACCTGGACTCACACATTCTGTCATTGGGGGTGATGCAAAGGAAAGCCCCGGGATGGAGGCCACCACATCCCAGATAGCTGGGAGCGAGGGCACCAACACTTGTGACTCCAGTGTTTGCATTCCGGGGAGCAACGAGGTCTCATGACGGGCCC
>NW_007256201.1:0-833 GCF_000164805.1 Carlito syrichta | reverse complement strand
AGTACTGAGGGCAGAAGGTGTGCACTAGAATGGATTACTTTCTTTCTATCTTTCTCTTTCTTTCTTTCTCTTTCTTTCTTTCTTTCTTTCTTTCTTTCTTTCTTTCTTTCTTTCTTTCTTTCTTTCTTTCTTTCTTTCTTTCTTTCTTTCTTTCTCTCTTTCTATTTTTCTTTCCTCACTAGGTTGCCCAGAATGCTCCCAAATCGCCCAACTCGGGCCATCCTCTCAGCTGGGGCCTCCCAAAATACTGCAACCACACTCTTTCCATTTGGACAACATCTTGGTCTTCCTGCCTGGTCTAGAACTTTGGGCCAGACGAGAGCCTCCTGCCCAGGCCTACCCTCACCCACGGTTTTCTGGGTTTTGCTTGGGCTCGTAGTAGGGGCTTGCTATGGTGTCCACCCTGGTCTTGAGCTCCCGAGCTGTCCATGTTCCGTCTCAACCAGCGCGAGTGCTAAAGGTTTGAGAGTAATGCCCTCCCTTTCCCCGAGGCTGCCCCTGAGAGGAGCAAGCGTGTGCACCCTGGGGAAAAAGGCAGGCAGAGGGGTTGGTAGACTGGCTGAGACACACTCCTGCACCTGGTGCTCCCCTGGGGATGGCTCGCTGTCAACTCTGGCCAAACTCTCCATGATCCCAGGTCATTGGAAGAGAGCAGGTCTCTCGGTGGGGCCCTGAGAGGGGTGTGGAGGCCTGTGCAGGGGCTCACGCTTGTCATCCCAGCTCTCTGGGAGGCCAAGGTGAGGGGATGGCATGAGTCCCTGTGTTTGACACAAGCCCGGGCACCCTGGTGAGACCTTGCCACTATAAGAAGCAAAAAAATCAGCTGAGCATGG
>NW_007256200.1:1006847-1007398 GCF_000164805.1 Carlito syrichta | reverse complement strand
GGCCGGCCCCTGGGAAGAGAACGTCTGCCGGACGGCGCAGACCAGTCTGCTGCAGGGCAAGCGGTTCTACTGCCGCGAGTGGGCCTTCCACAAGCTTCAGCACTGCCTCCAGGAGAAAGCCGGCTGCTGCAGCGGCGCCGCCCCCGCCCCGGCCCTGCTGCCGGATTCCGGGGACAACGCGGGCGCCGCCCCGGCAAGGGGAGCTTCGTGGGGCGTGCTGCTGGTGGGGGGGCCTGGCAGCGGCAAGACCGCCCTGTGCACGGAGCTCTTGTGGCCAAGCTCGCCCGCAGGCCTGCAGAGAGGGCTGCATCGCCAAGCGCTGGCCTTCCACTTCTGCACAGCCCAGGACTCGGACACGCTGTGCGTGGGGGCGTTCGTCCGCGGGCTGGTGGCCCAGATCTGCCGCAGCGGACTGCTCCAGGGCTACGAGGACAGGCTGAGGGAGCCGGCCGCGCAGAGCCTGCTGCGGCCCGGGGAGTGCGAGAGGAACCCCGCCGAGGCCTTTAAGAGGTAACCGGCTCCGGGCCGAACGGCCGTGGGCCCTCCACCCG
>NW_007256200.1:990060-1006827 GCF_000164805.1 Carlito syrichta | reverse complement strand
CCGGGACCCGGAGCGCTCTCCGGCGGCGCCGTCTGCTTTTCTGAGGCGGTGGCGCTTCGGGACCCAGCAGAGCTTCCCTCGAAGGAGGCGCCGGCCCTTGGGGACTCGCGGGAGGTCCACCGGCGCGTTTGGGAGTGATTTCCTCATCGCCCCACTGAAAAGCGGAGTGGTGTTTTGAAGTGTGTGAAGTTTGGGAAATCGCGGACTGGGGACCACGTTCGTACGTTAGTGAGTCACGCAAAGGCCATGTTTCCCTCACCTGGGGGAAGCGGTTTTCGGTGGGTTGGTCCAGCGAGGGGACGAGCCGCTTTTGGGGGCGGCCTCTTCACGCTCGAAACGTGCTCGCGGAGGCCCGGCTCCTTGGCAAGAGTGCAGAGCGGCATGCAGCTTGTCACGGTGTGTCTCCGCCTGCCTGACCACTTCGCTGTACCCTGTGCTTGCTCCTCCCACGGTCACTGGCTCTCGGCCGGCAGAAGCTTGTCCTCCACGGATGCTGGTGTGCTGTGCAGGGGTGGGGTGGGGGGTGTCTGGGGGATTGGAGTAGGGTTAGAATTACTAGGAAGAGAGGGGTGATCGCTTTTGCAACTCAGAGGTGATGGGGTGAAAGCTGGACATCTTAGAAGTTATGTGGACAATAGTAGTGATTATAATAAACCATATGTCAGTGCCCGTGCTAAGTGCTTTACACATGTCCCTAACAGTCCCATGAGGTGGGGACTGTCACTACTCCCTTTTGAGATGAGAAGAATGAGGCTAGCGCCAGAGTAAGTTGTCCAGGGTTACAGGTTAGTACTTGGCCGAGCTGAGACTGAGATGGGACATTCAAATGCATAGTTGAAATCCTAGAGATTGTTGGGAGGGCTTGAACGGGAGAGGAGTGGTTTGGAGGTCGAGTGCCTGAGTGGAGGGCAGGGTGTCTGGCTGTGGCTTGAGTGTGGGCTTCCCGATTACCCGCAGAAGGGGCGGAGAGGGAGAGGGTGGCCTTCCAGAAGGAGAGTGACGGTGAAGATGCTAGATCCCTACAGGGAGGGGCTCACTGAAGTCGGGAGGGGCCGCGGCTCGGCTCTGAGGTGTAGGGCTCCTGATGACTTTGAGATGCTAAATCCAGGAGAAGTCCCGGCATATCTGTTAGTTGCCTGTTAGTTGCGCTTGGCTGTGAGTCATCCAGTCAGGGCTAAAACTGTTCTATTAAGTTAATGAGGCAGTCTGTCCGTTGACACCTGTGGCAGGAACTTGAGACGCAAGGTCTGATGGCGAGTGTCCAGTAGAGCGTCACTGTGTGTGGAATAAAGAATGTCGTCTTTAACAGAAAACTTGCCCTTCGAGAGATTCGGTGTCTCTGTGCGAGGCAGCTCTTCTCTTGACTTGCTGCGTTCTCTGCAGAATCTGTCGCTATCGAAGAGCTGAATTTTCCTTTCTTGGTATAAGCAGTTTCATTCGCTGTTTGGAGTTATTGACACCTTAACCAGCAACTTTCAAAGAGCTCAGTTGATGGTGAGCTTAATCTCACTCAAGACTAATTGCATACATTATTGGGATTCATGTGTAAACTTCCAGTACCTAAATGTTTAAAATCACATCTGATAATTGGGTATTTTTGATAAACTCTGATGCTGAGTATATCTATATAGTGTCATAGGTTTTCCTGAAGAATAATTATTATTCTCGTTTGCTCCTCTTAGTATTTTTTCCTGTGTGATTTGTAGTTGTCGACTAATTGAAGGGAAAGAAGAACCAATTCGAGCTGTGTGTAAAACCCCGCCAGCAGTGCTTTTCTGACTGACGTCGACAGGGCACCTCCCGTTCCCAGCCTTGAGAGAATGCCTGGTCCTTTTCCATGGCCCTCTCTGGTACTCTTACCTGATCTCTTACTGAGTTCTTCAAAAACCTGGTCGCTTTCTTCCTTCATGGTAAAGTATTTGACCATGAAATACATGAGGCAGATAGGGCCTTGGAGCCCTCTTTTTGATCATACAAGGAGATACAGTTCCTCAAAACAGCTGTCAAGCTGTAGTATAGCTGTCGTCCCATGCAAACTCCGGGGCACAGTTCCGAGGTTAAAGTCTTCACGGCTGATGCTGTGTGGCACCAGATGACCCAGGCTTCTGGCCAGACAGATATCCAACACGTTTTGTGGAGTCTATTAGTACTGTCTGACTTCTTAAACAAGTCCTTCATACAGTTCTGTAGGAATGCTTCGTCTTTAGGCATGGATAGATAAGTTCAACGGGTAGAAAATGGGGCGGAAGACCCCTGTTTCCAAGGAGTTACAGTGTTTTGAGGGAAACAGAAATGGAAGCAGCTAATTAACACTGCAGGGGACGGAATATAAATGAAGCAAAGAGAAGTAAAATCTCTTCTTTTCACTTTTGACCAAATGAAATCCAGTATGTTTTTGTATCATTACTTTCTTGACCTTTAAAGTTCAGTAGTATCAATGGTTGATATATTCATAGATGGTTCCCAGCTTACAGTGATTCAACGTGGAATTCTGACTCTGGGATGGTGGGAAAGTGAACACATTCCATGGAAACCTTCCTTGGAGTACTCAAAGTGAATTTGTTACTGTCGGTGCAGGATTCAACGAGTTACGTGAGATACGTAATGCTTTATTACAAGACAGGCTTTGTGTTGGATGGTTTTGCCTAAGTGTAGACTACATCTCCTAAGAAGGTTTAAGCAGGCTAGGTTAAACTTGGCTTAAACTTTGATACTTGGTAGGTTGAGTGTGTTAAATGCATTTTGACCTAAGGCATTTTCAATTTAGGATGGGTTTATCCAGATGTAATCTTATCGTAAGCTGAAGAGCATCTGTATTCATATGAGAAATAATAGTAGGAGAAAACTGGTAAAGAAACTCTTCGGCACAGATTCACAAAGCTGGGGAAATTGCAGAGAGGTGATTCTGTAATGGATGCCTTTTTTCTCCACTTATTTTTTCTTCAGTGTGAGGTCACGCTCCCCGCGGGGCCATGGGAATGTTGGGTCAGGCTCACGGGGGTGTGGGTGTCTGGGGTGTGATCTGGTGCCGTGGGAAAGATGCAAAGAATTGCACAGAAGTTAGAGTGGGAGATCTAGTTTATGTAAAAGTAAATTGGAGAGCGAGAGAGACTCCCCTCTCCAAGGCAGGAGAGGGGGCCAAAGCTTAAGAAACGTGGCTGCGGCCAGAGCCCAGAGAGCACGTGGCCACACCGAGTCCGAGGCCACGGCCCGTGCTGCCTGTAGTTGCTTGGGGAAGGGTCCTTGAGGTGGCCGGGTGGAGGTCTGCTCCCGTCATCACAAAGGGGCAGGCCAGCGCAGCTGCTGCTGTCGGGTGATGGACAGCAGGCCGACGGGCGGCACCGTCACGCGATTGCTGCCGTGGTGGTGGGTCCACCTGTCCCGAAGGTCGATGTGGAGGGGGCTCTGGGGGCCTGGAGGGGATCATAAAATGATGACAGTAGCTGCCTCTGAGGAGCTGGTGCTGTCCCTGGCTAGTGATCGGGGGGGGGGGGGAAGCTAAAGCGAAGGCCAGAAGAGCGTGCGATTTAGGCAGTGGTAACACGGCTGCTCATTGGGTGTATTAAATCCATGCCATCTCCTCTCATTCCACTTTCCGTGCTGATTTTCTATTTTTTTTGACCCCTAATGATACTTGATAGGACATGGTACGTGAAATTGTGAGGCTGAGCGGTAACTTGGTAATGACTGCTTCATGACAATTTTAACAAGAACGAGGCCGTGCATAGTGGCTCACACATGTAATCCCAGGCCTGAGAGGATTGCTTGAGCCCAGAGTTCAAGGCCAGCTTGGGCAGCATAGGGAGACCTTGTTGCTACAAAAAGTTTTAAAAATTAGCTGAGTGTGGTGGCACACACCTGTAGTCCCAGATACTCAGGAGAGTGAGGCAGAAGGAGGATCGCCTGAGCCTTGGCATTCGCGGCAGTGGTGAGCCGTGAGCGTGCCACTGCACTTCAGCCTGGGTGACGGCGTGAGACCCTGACTCAATTAAATAACTAAAGAAACTTCTTATCAGTCTTGTCAAATATGGCCACTTTCTTTCCCTCCTGACATGGCATAGTATATACTGTATATACTGTCGTTCCTTATATTTCATTGTCACAAAATTTTTTCATTCATTCATTCATTATTACAGCAAATGATGGGGGCCTATAACAGTAAAACAGATTCTGTGTTTGAAGCAAAGTTCAGCTCAGGTATTTATTGAGAACCTTCTGTGCGTTAGGTAGAGTTCAGCAGGAGGTAAATCAGTGCATGGAAGCGCCAGAACCCTGCCTTCGGGGAGCTTCCTTTCTAATATTATTTATTAACAGTGAGTACTTGTTAAAATGCCCATGCAGCATGTGGCCATTTTGACATTAATAGAATTACGTGATCTGCTAAAGGGAATGGCCTGAAGATACACTGATTTCTTTTTCTTCGTTTTCATTTTTCTTAACTGGCCGAAGGATAGAGTCATTGTTACATGTTCACCATGTTTTCCCCTTTTCTGTTAGTGGAACTAAGTTCATGGTGATCATCACCTTTTTGCTTGTCTTGAGACCCACAGTCTGGCTTCTCTAGGGCTTTATTAAAGTGTGGCGTATATTTTGCCCTGAATATGTCTTTAGTTCTAGAGTTAGCGTTAGAGGTCAGTGGGGGGGGGCTCTGGGGGCCTGTAACAGTAAAACATTCTGGTTATTTTCAACAAAAGATCCAGGGTCTGTGAGGGTGGCGTGGTGGGTGTAACTTCAGGTCTTGTGGCTGGGTTAGAAGCAGAACTGAAGGTGGTTATTTCAGTCAACCAGAAACTCCTTCCTGCACCTTGCTATCTATCATGGGCCTTAAATCCAGAGTTGTTGGAAGGGTTTAGATGGCTGTGGTGCTGGAAATACATATCCTTGTTCCTGGTGTGCATCACTCCCTAATTTTTACTTCTAGTTGAGAATTTGCAGGACCAGATGAAATGGGAGTTTTCTGTCTGTGATCAGTTTTTCTGTGCTGACTGAAAAGATTTTGTTCTGTGTAATGCCAACAGGAAACATTAAACATCTTCAGGGGAACACAAATTAAGTGTAAATGGGATAAAACTGTGATGAAGGATTAAAGATGAGTAGCTCTAGGCCTTGAGAGTTTAGCGGAAAATGTGTGTTAATGGTGGAAGGCAGCATGCCTTGCTAGAAGGTTGCAAACTAGGACCAAGTGCTGACGTTGTTCGGGTTTTCTTAATGTCAAATAGGGATTCTCGAATGCTTGAATGTTCTTCCAGAACTTTTCATCTCTTCTCCAGGAGCACTTACAGTTTTTTTTAATATCTCTTCTTCTTTTTGTCTCTCTCTCTCTCTCTCTTTTTTTGAGTTGGAGTCTCACCCTGTCGCCCAGACTGGAGTGCAGTGGCCGCTCCCGGCCACCGCAGCCTCGACCTGCTGGGCTCCGGCGATCCTTCCGCCTCAGCCTTCCCAGTAGCCGGAATTACAGGTACACGCTACCACGCCCGGCTGATTTTTTGATTTATTGCAGAGATGAGGTCTCGCTGCCCAGGCGGGTCTCGAATCCGCGGGCTCAGGCAAATCCGCTCACCTCAGCCTCCCAAGGCGCGGGATGACAGGCTGAGCCACCTTGTCCAGCTTTTATCTCTTCTTTATATCCCTAAGATCTTCTTTATATCTCTTTAGGTTTTCAGCCTGTGTTTTAGTTATTTATGCACATGTCTTTGTCATCTGCCCTACTGGGCACTTGCTTCTCATGACATTACTCATGACTGATGAATTTTTCATATTTGCTGTAGTGCTTTGCACAACGCTCTGCATATAATCATTGTTAAATAAGCATCTTTCCAATGCGTGAATAATACTACTTGCCTATCTAGAATGTGTCTGAACCTCACTGAAAGAAGGCTGACACTTTTGAATAAGAAAGCAAGTTGGAATGTTAGATGACTTAGAGCAGTTTTAAATGCAGACCTGACTGGTATAGTGAGTATTAATGTATTAACCTGCTGTCTGCTCTTTGGCATGTGTGAATGTGGCAGTGTTCCAGGTAGTTTTAAGTGACCAGATATCCGTCTCCTGTCTCACCTGACTCTGGTGTTTTTGGCACACTCAACAAAGGGGCTAGGAGCAGAGGGGGCTGTGTGTTTCCACAGCAAAACACCCCACTTCTATCATCTGTCTTGTACTAATGCTCTCTAAGGTAACTGTCATCTGTCATCCCTTCTCAAGGAGTGTCAAATTAAAATATTCTTGTAAAAGTGCCTTTACTGTTCAAGTTTTAGAAACAATAAAGGAATCAATGAAATTTTCATAATCAAAACTCCACAGGTTTGCGTCACTGAGTGACCTGCTGCATCCCACTTTTCACTATGCCCTTTTTGCTGGAAGATGAACCTCCCGTCCCACCCACTTGCCCTCCCTAAGATCTTCTTTCTACCCTAGACAGGCTCTTTCATGTTTTCACTCACCTCTGGATACTGCTGCATTGGGTCCCTGGTGCTCTTTGCATTTGCTGAACCAGTCCTTGACTGCCAGGCAGTTCTGGTGTCCTGGCTCGGTGGGTAGCCCCAGTCTGCATATCTGCATGATCAAAGTCAGCCATATTCTTACTCTGTTCAGTAATCTTTTTATTTGCCTTTTGATAGCTCACGTTCTTTTTAGACCAGAGAGAGTGGTGCCCTCCAAGTTGAGTGTGTTTTTTTACCCAATTCAGAAAGCTCCGCATACATACCCAGATTTTTTTTTCTTGAAAAGGCAGGAGTGGAAGTCTTGACAGTGCTGGCTCTCATTCCTTGGAGGCAGTCATCTTGTAGAGCTATCTGTTCTGGGGCTCACGTTGTCCCCACCCAGTTGAACTATACCAGGACTGCTTCCTGTGTTTACATTGGCCAGCCTGGCTCCTTTGGGCACCTCCAGACACGAACACGTTTCCTGTTCCACTGAAAAAAGAAGCGTTGTATCTCTGTCTCTCTCAAATTCGCTCTCCTGTTGTCTTGCGTGTGTGCTGCCTTGCGTGTGTGCGGTCCTGAGTGTGTGCTGTCTTAAGTGTGTGTCAGTGAGGGAAGTGTGCTCCTCTTCCCTAGTGCCATGCTTCTGGGCTCACTGAAACCCGTCTGTGTCTCTACATACTGACAGAAAGACGTTCATGCACCATTGCCTGTGAACTCACTGCTCATTCTGTCTGCACCTTAGATGATGCATTTTAGGACTTTTCTCATTATTTGTGCTTTCTCCCTTCCAGAATCCCCTGCTGACATACTCTTTGGTATCCCTTCCTCCAGGTTCTCTCTGGGTGTTTGCCCAACAAGCTGACTTAGACCTTCCTTCCTTATGTATACTCCTTGAATTATTTTATCTACCTACATGACTACCGGTGCCTGAATCTAATATGACAGCAGTCAAATCGTGTCAACACCCTGTATCCTCACGATCGCCAGGTGTCTTCTACCTGGGTGTCCCTCAGTGTCCTTCCCTTGTTCTAACTAGCTGCTCTTCCGTCATTTCTATTCATTGACTCGTTCATTCATTTCCTAAGCAGTGCTGGGAACGTGCCAGATATGTGCTAAGTGTCAGGGCTGAAGTGACGAGCCAAACAGGACACTGCTTGTGGGGAAAACACATTGAACAAGTGATCACAAACATAAAAAAGTAAAAGCGCTAGTTTAACTAGGTGCTAAGAAGGCAGGAACAGGATGATGAGAGCTTGTCGTAAGAAGCCTGATCATTATCTGGAATTCTGGGAAAACTGGCTGCTCACCTAAGCTGTTTCTTGTTTCCTCCGCCCTTTCTGCTCAGAATTGTGACCTTAAGGTCAGCAGTTAGAAATGCAGGGTGGTTAGAAATGCAGAATCTCAGGTCTGCAGAATCAGAATCTGCCCGTTCGTGCGATCCCAAAATGAAGCCTGGACACGTTGGGGTCTGAGAAGTACTGTTCTTAGGTGGGTTCTCATGTTCTCTTTGACCATCTTCTATTATATGACTTTGTTCTAAGGTATTTACTCTTTATTTTGGAATGTCTCCTGAATTCTTTCACCCTACTCTAGAATTTCACCTCCCCTATTCCTGGTTGGTCTACTTACTTCATTTTGCCCACAGTTGCCAGCTAACCATAGGAGAGCTGTTTTCTTTAGGCCACTCCCCCGAGCCTATGATAACCTATGTGCTTCGCGCTAGAGAATCTTGAAGATGCTCCTCTGCTGCCCCTAAAGCACTGTCATGTTTCCATAACCTCGCCACAGCGCGCTAAGCTCATTCCTTCTTCCAAAAAAGATCTTTAAGTGTATGAGGCATTAAAGCTTGTAGGGGATATGGACAAGTAAGAATATTCTCCTTTTTCTTAGTGTTTAGTAAAAGTTTCATATTCCCAGTAAAGTTATGAAATTTTGTTATGTGTTGCAGGTTTTTTACATTTTGTTTTAGGCCTTTACTTTGTTTTTAGCCATTTTACTGTATTTTTAATTTTGTGAAGTAGAATGGTCGGATTTTTATGAAGTAAAATAACTAAATACTTATCTGCTCTTTAAAATCTTCTTGAAGTGTGTTCTAGATGGTTGCCTGTCGTTACCCTCTCATTGTTTCAGTGAAGCCCTTGACCATATTGTTTTAATTGTTGTAAGTTTCAAGTTCATTTCTATCATGTTAGCCTAATTGCAGAAGTATTTTCTAATGTCCTTTCTAGTATACATCTGGGTGGTTAAATACAGCCTTTGATAATAAAATACAGTTTGAGAACTGTATTTATGCAATTGCTTAACACAAGTGAGTGTTAGTTAAGAAGACAAGCTGTGTCTTTCTCATGGCGGTCTTGAAGACTGACGGGGAGCTTTCTAGATATGGTGGCCTTCCAAACTTGGGTCTCAGAACTTGAATACACGGACACTGCACTGGGCCGAGTTATGACCTCTGCTCGTCACATGTCACACCTCCGTGTCTTCGTGGTCTTGTCATGTGATGCTGCAGGCCTTTTCCTAGAGGAGGCCTGCACTTCTTTGGGTTTGGGTTTGGGCTCTGCCGTGGTCAGGGGACGTTAGCAGACACAACCCAAACGGAGGTTTGAAGTGAGGCTTGTCTTCTTGGGCATCTGCGGTCTCCATGAGAAGGGCATGGTCTGGCTAGCCTGCTGGTCCTGGGAGATGGAATTAGGAGATACTCAAGATGGAAGCCATTCACTTGTATTACAATCTGGGCGTCATCGTGGGTTCCCCAATTTCGATGGTCCTCTGTGCTCAATTCACCAGCTGCTTTTGCTCTGCCGCTGAGATAAAACAGCCACGCTCCACTTTTCTGGCTCCACTGCTGCTTCTCCCGTTCCTGTTGCCCAGACCAGCAGTTCCCAACCCTTTTGTCGTTGGAGACCGGTTTCACGGAGGATAGTTCTTCTGTGGACAGGGGACCTTCTAGCTTTAGATTCTCATAAGGAGCGCGTAGCCCAGATTCCTTACCTGCACAGCTCACAGTAGGGTTCCCACGCCTCTGAGAATCTCATGTTGCAGCTGATCTGGCTGATGGTGGGAGCTCCCTGGTGTGCACGCGCACACACACACACACACACACACACACACACACACACACACACACCCGCTCAGCTCCTGCTGTGCGCTGTGTGGCCAGTGTGAACAGGCCACAAAACCGGTGGAGGTTGGCTCTAGCCTCCTAACTGATCTTGTTGCTGCTGTTCTGTCACTTCGGCTCACAAAACAGAGTATCAGGCCAAGGGGCTTTCTGGCCTAAAAACTGACAGTGGCTCCTTTGGTTTGGAGTAAAACCTGAGCTCAGCCTTTGGCTTCATCTGACACCCCTCCTCCTTGCCCCTGGCCCACTCTGCCCTCACTTTGTCTGAAACAGGTCCAGTTCTGGCCGGCACACTTCTCCTGGCGCCTTGCCTGTTAGCACTGGGTGCACCCTTAACACCCCCAGCCTCACCTCTTCAGGGAGCTCTCCTTGCCCGCTGCGTCTTAGGAGTTTCCTGCCAGCCACTTCTTAGGCCCGTCATCTGTCACCTGGCCTGGTTTCTCTGTTCTTTCTCTTCAGGTCCGCTGTGATCTGTAGCCTCCTGCCCGCCTGTTGGAATAAGTAGAGAATAAGAATAAAAGAAATGCCTGTCTGGTTCTCTTTGATCACCAGGGCTTATAATCTAGTGGAAACTCAGTAGCTATTTCTCAAATTAATGGATAACTATATTTTAACTTAAAACATCATTATTTTGTTAATACTGATCATTTGTTTTGCTTCAGCCATTTTCATTTTTCAGGTATTTGGTGGTTTTTCTGTGGAACAATTTATGTATATGGATTATAGATATAGATGAGAAGGATCTGTTTTAAGCCAATATTTTTTATTATTGCATTTGTGTCTTCACAGTTTATGCTGAACTCAATTTTTGCCAAGTGAGAAATCTTCTTAGCAGCATCAGGCTTTTGTTATGGGACGAGATCCCTGTGAGGTCACCTTTTGCCTCTCCTTATATGAATCTGTGGTTTGATCTGGGTAATCCCTATTCTTTCTGAGCTTATTTTTTAAAATTCATGTTCACTTGGAAAGGGAAAAAAGCTTCCACAGCTTAAATCGCAGTTGACAATATTTATTAAGTTGCTGCTCAGAAAGCGAAACAGCTCGCAAGCCATGGATGCAACAGGAATTGTCAGGGAAAAATCAGCGGCACCCACTTTCCCCAAATCATCTCCGTTATCCAGGGAGATAAATAGGAAAGCAAGGACTCACGTTACCTATCCAGTTTTTGGCCACGTCGGCTTCAAACATGGGTTTTCCATTTTGCTTCAAAGGACAGATAATCCACACTTGAAGCCCCTGGGAGTCCCTTCCTAATGCTGATCTACTCACGCCCTGCAGGGGGCCTTCCTGTGCATTTACGTTTTCCATCAACGTCGTTTGACCACACGGGCATTAGGCAGGCGTATACACATGCTTGTTCCACTCCCTTGCTCTGTATATTTTTCATTCTGTAGCCACAGTTTCCAAACTTTTAAAAAATGCATTTACAAACGATATCTTTTATCGTTTCCAAACTTTTAAAAAATGCATTTACAAACGATATCTTTTATCGTAGCATAAAGCAAGTCAAATGCCTGGGAATAAATCGAATCCTCGATGTTTTCGGCCTGTATACTGGGAAGTCTAACAACTCTGCTGAGGAAAACTGGAAATAAATAAATAAATGAAAGGACGAATGTACCATTTTCATGGATTAGAGGATTCAATATTGTAAACAGGCCAATTCCCACAAATTGCCCTCTGGGTGTAATGCATTCCTAGTCAGAATCTCAAGTGGAATGTTTGCACATTCCATCTCTTACAACACCTCCTATAATGTCGTCCCTGGAGGTCCCACCACACCCTCCGAAGAGAATGAGAGTGTAAAAGAAAATAAATACTGTGTTATTATTTTAAAGACGTTTTTGACCTCACAGACCCCTTGAAAAGCCCCCAGAGGCTCCTGGGGGTCCCCACACCTTCTTGGAGGACACTGACCTCCCCCGCTTACCCAGATGGCCACTTCACACGTCTCTCATCTCAAGCTCCAATATCTCCCTGCCCCTACACCACCACTCCTAGCTGTTGACTTTGCTTCCTGCATAACGAGAAAGTCTGTAGCATCTATCTGTCTATCTGTAGCCCAGTCCATCTGTATGTACACGCATGCATGTGTAATCAGAAGAGACCTGTGCGTTCACTGGAGCTTCTGCTCCACCAGCCTCCTGCATTTGCATCTGCATGCATGGCTTCATGTCGACCCTGGAGTGGAATATGAGTCTGTATGCCCCTGTTAAGCCGTCTGCACTCCTGTCCCATCCACTTACTTACTAAATTTCACTCTCTCTCTCCTACTCAGTGACACATTGCTAGCAGTTTACTCTTTCCCATCATTATTCAAATATCCTGTAAGAACTTCCTTCTTAAAACACCTCCTCAAACTCATATCCTCCTCCAAGCTGCTCAGCTTCCCCGCCCCCTTTATAGTAAATGCCTCAAAAGATTCTGCCTGTACTTACTATTTGCTCCTCCCATTGCTCATGATCCTAGTGTCATCAAGCTTTTTTCTCACTCCACCTTATTCCGGGACCTCCATGTTGCTGAATCCAACGCTCAGTCTTTAACGCGACAGAAGTACTCGAAGTAGCACATCTCTCCCTTCTTCTTGTGACACGCTCTCCACTTTTTAACTTGCCTTTCTCCTCCTATCATCCAGCTACTCCTCCTTCATATCTTACCAGTTGTGTGACTCTGTTCAGTGTTAGCTCTGACAGAATACCTGAGACTGAGTCGTTTTTAAAGAAGAGAGGTATATTAGACCATGGGTCGAATGACTGGAAAGTCCAAGAGCATGGTGCTGGCATCTTCTTGGCTTCCATTCCAAGAACATGATGCTAGCATCTTCTTGGCTTTTCATGCAAGAGCATGGTGCTGGCATCTGATAGGCTTCCATTCCAGAAGCATGGTGCTGGCATCTTCTTAGCATTTGGTCCAAGAGCATGGTGCTGGCATCTTCTTGGTTTTCAGTCCAAGAGCATGGTGCTGGCTTCTTCTTGGCTTTTGATCAAGAGCATGGTGCTGGCATCTTCTTGGCTTCCGGACCAAGACCATGGTGCTGGCATCTTCTTGGCTTCTGGCCCAAGAGCATGGTGCTGGTATCTGATAGGTTTCAAGTCCAAGAGCATGATGCTAGCATCTTCTTGGCCTTTGGTCAAGAGCATGGTGCTGGCATCTGATTGGCTTCCAGTCCAAGAGCATGCTGCTGCCATCTGCCTGGCTTCCAGTCCAAGAGCATGCTGCTGGCGTCTTCTTGGCTTCTGGTCCATGAGCATGGTGCTGGCATCTTCTTGGCTTCTGGTCCATGAGCATGGTGCTGGCATCTTCTTGGCTTCTGGTCCATGAACATGGTGCTGGCATCCTCTTGGCTTCTGGTCCAGTAGCATGGTGCTGGCATCATCTTGGCTTCTTGTTCAAGAGCGTGGTGCTGATAGCATCTTGGCTTCTGGTCCAAGACCATGGTGCTGGTATCGCTTGCCCTCATATTTTGTGACAGTGTTGCAGTGAAGGGGAAGGGGAAGTATGGACATACCGAGAGACCTAACATGAGAAGAATCCTTGCTTTGTAATAGCCTGCTTTTTTGGAAACTAAGACAGTCTCAAGAGAAAGATATTAATCTGTGTTAATGACCTAGTCACCTTTTAAGGGAACCTCTTCTCAGCATTGCTGCACTGAGAATTAAGGTTCCAGTATAAATTTAGGCAGGAACACTCAAACCGTAGCATCAACCTCTGAACTTTGACATACATTTACATTTGCTTTTTACATAAAGCTCATTAGTGGCCTTCGGTGCCGTCTGTGTCTCAGTGGACCCAGTATTATTGATGCAGCTAGCGCCTCTTCTGAGTCTGAACCCGTAAGTCTAACTGCTTACCTAACTTCTCTGCTTGGTTGTCCAGTGTTGGACGTGATCAGAATTAAACCTCCCATCTCCAACCATATCTGCCCTACCTTTGTTCTTCTTGTTGGTGAATTGCAATTCCATTCTTCCAAGGAAACCAGTGGGTAGCAGTGCGGCAATCGAATTGAGAAACATCGGTGCTTGGATTTGGGTGAAGTGTTGGAACTAGTAAAAAAGTACTGTGTTCTAATTTATATCTTAAGATAGATCTGACGGCATAGGATATGGGGTGTGAAAAATTATTGAGGACCTCCAATAACTTTTGTTTATGTGGGTTATATCTAGCTATGTTTGCTGTATTTGAAATTTAAACTGATAACGTTTAAAAATATATATTAGTATCTTTAATAATAATACATAATAATAATGACATGTCAATTGAACTATATTATACAATACAAACACATGGACACATACAAACACACGTGCACACTTAAAGAGCACACTGTTTTCGTTTTTTTTTTCTTGTGCAAATCTTTTAGTTTCTGTTGAAAAGCTTCTCAAAGTCTTATTTTTGCTCCTGTAAAGATAATGCCTTTTTTATCTGATTTTGTTTAAGAGTTTCTGTCTTTGGTTTTTTGGCATGATATGTTTATGTGTGATTTCTTGGGTTTTTTGTTTGTTTTAGATGTATTGAGTTTCTGTAATTGATGCTCTTGAGTTGATGTTTTCACAAGTTT
Organism: Carlito syrichta; assembly: GCF_000164805.1. Taxonomy (NCBI): domain Eukaryota; kingdom Metazoa; phylum Chordata; class Mammalia; order Primates; family Tarsiidae; genus Carlito; species Carlito syrichta. The sequence goes on along the minus strand of NW_007256200.1, from coordinate 992,726 downwards.
GGAAAAGTCTTGATGTACTAGTTCTTCAGATACTTCTAATCTATTTCTTCCTGCTTTGAGGACCACAATTATGTGTATGTTGTGCCTTTTAACTGTGTCCTTCATGTCTTTTTGACTCTTTTCTGTTTTCTCTATGCTTCTTTTCCTTTTGCTTCAGTCTAGATATTTTCTGTAAATCCATTGTTTTTAATTTCTAAACCTGTCTTCTGTTGTAATTTTGTTCCTAAGAAAAGAAAATAGAACCTAGCTTTGTTTTCCCAAAAGCAGACAAGATATATTGAATGAGAATTGGTTTTTTTTAGCTTTTTCTACTTTCTTTTCATCTTCTATAAGAACATATTTTTAATGCCTGACTTCTTGCAAGAATTTAATAATTTGGCTAATAAAGTGATAGGCAGATGTGTCAGCATATATTCCCAGATTATTTTAGAAGGTTTAGTTTACCTTCTAGGTAAATTCTAAATGTTTGCTTTGATGCTAAATTTCACCAGACAGTAATGAGTTTTCTGGCTTCAGAATTCAGAATGGGTGATCTGGTAATGTTATATGTAATTTAACTCTTCAAATTTCTTAAATTTCAAGGTAGTTGGTAATGGATGAAGAAAACACAGAGATGCTTGTAACTGAAAAGCACTAAATCTGAAGGTATTTTTGATCAATAATTATAATTCTGCTGTACCCAGCACTGTATAATGGGTAGCTAAATGAAATGAAATGTGTGGAGCAATCTTCACATTGGAAGAATATTCTGATTCGTCACAGAGAACCCGCTGTGGAGCCAGACTTAGTTAATGCAGGAACTGCGCATAATTACACCCTTGATGTTAATTATAAAATAGTGTCAGCAAAATTGTCATGAACACCTGTCATCTACTGATTTCCTGGAATTTCAGTAGCAAGACAAGTGATTTTCAGTAAAGAATCTGTAACTAGCAAACATGAGTGTTTAATACTCTCAGGAAAGCAAAATTTGAAAAATAGCATATTCAGTTAGAAGACCTTCAGGGTTAAAGGTTATAAGTTTGTTTCTTCTGTAAAAATATTTTTGCCCAATTTAGTTGTTAGAAAGTTAGCATCCCTTTCCTAGTATAGTCAGGTTGTTCTGAGAACTTTCTTGTTTGCCACTGTGCCTCCGGCTCTTATCTTATACACTTGGACATTTTCAAAAGCAGCTTTAAGTGATTATCAGGAGGAGGAACTTTGAGATGAAGACTTCTGTTTCTACTTCTCCCCCTTACTCCCTCCCTGTTGCTTTTTGCAGGCTCCTGACCCTTTAAAAGCTACATTTCCTGTGGGTGAAAGGGAAGCTTAGTGGCCTCTCCTTGACAGGATTGCAGTAAGGGATCGGCGTGTCCATCCACAGAGATGGCTTGCACAGTGCCACTTACACCGTCAGCACCCCGTGACTGTGGGTCACAGCCTCCTCTGCTCAGGCTGCTGTATCAAAGGGCAATTGACTGGGTCATCTGTACGGAATAGAAATGTGTTCCTCCCAGTTCTGTGGGCTGGGAAGTCCAAGGTCAAGATGCTGGCAGATCTGAAATCTGGTCGGGCCTGTCTGTTGTTTCACAGGTGGGACGGACCTTCCGTGGCCTCGCACGCTGAAAGAGGGCTGTGCTGGCTACTGGGACCTCTTTTTTGAGAACACCAGTCCCATCCATGAGTCACCCCGACTCCACCTCCCAGAGGCCCATCGAGTTGGGGTTGGGATGTTAACAGACGGGTTTGGGGAGAGACTCGGACATTGAAATGATAGAAGGATGGTTACCCAAGGGTGAGACAAGAGCCTGAGATATCGCAGTTAAGGAGAAAGTTCTCAGAACAGCCTGACTATACTAAGCAGGTGATGTTAACTTTTTGGCAACTCACTTAGCTAAAGACATGTTTATTTTAGTTTGATCTCTCAAAGACCATTAATCAACAAACACACATTACATTTGTATTCGATTTAAAAGACAAATGCACCACATCCCCCTCGTTTCCTCCATCCAGAAAGCCAAACTGCTTTAAATATCTGCCAGTTCAGTCACTTTCCAGACATGGCCCTGTCTATGTATGATTTTCAGTGTTTAGTACTTGAGAATTCTGGTTCGTTACCAACTGAGAGTACAGAGCAGTTTGAATTAATACAGATTGAGTATCCCGTACCCGAATTGCCTGGGACCAGAAGTGTTTCAGATTTGGGGTTTTTTTTTTGTTTTGAGTATTTGCATATGCAAATGAGGTATCTTGAGGATGGGACCCAAGTTTAAACACGAAGCTCATTTGTGCTTTATCTACACCTTATACACGTGGCCTGAAGGTAATTTTATTTTTTCCTTGGGAACACCTTAATAAACTGTGCTGTGCACCTGTTCTTCAAATTTGACCCATAACATAAGCAGGTGTGGAATTTTTCTCTGGTGGTGTCATGGCGGTGCTCAACAAGTTTCTTCTTCTTATCCCAGTCCAGAGTTCCGGTTTTGAAGTGGTTTTTTGTTGTTGTTGTTGTTGTTTTACTGGGTCGCCCTCTGACACCCAGACGAGCGTGCAGCGGGGCAGGAGCCCAGCTCACCTTCTGCTTTCCTTTTCATGGAGACAGCGTCTCACTGTCTTGCCCCGGCTGGTCTCGAACTCCCGGACTCAAGCGGCCCCCCGCCCTGGCCCCCTGCGTACCAGGAGGACAG
>NW_007256200.1:980264-988930 GCF_000164805.1 Carlito syrichta | reverse complement strand
GTCGAGTGCAGGGCTGGGTGAGGGAAGCAGGCCCTTCTCCGGAAAGGCCCCTCGGGCGAGCCCGGGCTGAGGCTAGGCCGGACCGCCGACGCGACGCCGTCTGAGTGCGGCGGCTGGGGGACGGACCCGAACCCAGGGAGGCGGTGCTCACGTGTGTGGGCCTGCCGCGAAACGCGACCCCGTGCTGCCGTCCCTCTGAGGAGGGCTCGGAGGCGACTGAGAGAGATGTCGCTCGAGTCTTGCCGCGCTCGAACACGGAGCTGCGTTCTCCCGAGACTCCTGGGTCGTGGCGACGGGCTCGGCCATCTTCTGCAGGTGGCTGATGCCTGTGACCCCGAGGGGCGGCCGCCCTTGACGCGTGGGCCTCTTTTGCTCGTGTGCGGCTCTGGCGTGTGCCGTGAGAGCGCTGGAATTGGCTTTGGCCTGGAGCAAGCCTAGAAGGTCGTCTACCCGCTCTTCCATGCGGTATTTTGGAGTATGGTAAGAACAGACCACTGCCGCAAGGAGGGACGGAAGGCCCGAGTAAGACACAGAACACGCTTCAGAAATCCAAGTTGCCCCAGAGTGAATTCAAGGAAGCAGCCTGGGGCCAGGCTTGGTGGGCGGCCGGTCATCCAGCACTTTGGGCGACCGAGGCAAGCGGATTGCCCGAGCCTGCGGGTTCGAGACCCGCCTGGGCAACTTGGCAAGACTTCATCTCTGTGATAGATAAAAAATTAGCCAGGAGTGGTAGCACATGCCTGTAGTTCCTGCTACTTGGAAGGCTGAAGTGGAAGGATCACCAGAGCCCGGTGGGTCAATGCTGGGGTGGCCGTGAGCATGCCATTGCACTCCAGCCGGGGGAACACAGTGAGACTCCGACTCAAAAAAAAAAAAGAAAGTAACATGGCTTGGGTATGGTGGCTCACACCTGTCATCCCAGCACTTTGGAAGCAAAGGCGAGAGGATGGCCTGAGCCCAGGGGTTCAAGACCAGCCTGGGCAACCCGGCGAGACCTCGTCTCTACAACAAATCAAAAAATTAGCCGGGCTTGGTGGCGCATCTGTTTGGACGGCTGAGGCGGAAGGATCGCCTGAGCCCAGCAGGTTGAGGCTGCAGTGGCTGTGAGCATGCCACTGCACTCCAGCCTGGGCGACAGAGTGAGACTCTGACTCAAAACAAAAAGAAAAGTTAGAAATTAGCACGTGTGGGGAGAGGTGGCCGCAAGCCTTGCGCTGTGGTTTTCCCAAGAGACGGAAACGCATAGACCAGTAAGCGCAGAGATCGGCGTCGTGAGGACTCCGGGGGGCGGAGGAGTCGCCAGGCCTGCAGGCAGCGAGCGGAGACCCAGAGAGCCACTGGCGCCACTGCTGTCCTAGTCGGAGGCCTGAGCATCGGGAGAGCGCATGGTGTCAGCTCCCGTCTGAAGGCCAGAGTCGCAAGACTCACGGAGAGCCGACTGTTCAAGTCCGAGGGCAGGAAGGACAGAGGTCCTGCCCCCCGCTCCAAGCGGGAGGGCTAGCCTCTCGTTCCTCTGAGGCCTTCAGCTGGTGGATGAGGCCTCTCGTTGGGAGCGCAGGCTGCTTTCCGCAGGCTGCTGTTCACATGCTCATCTCAGCCAGGAACAGCCCCCACACACGCCCAGAAAAATGATTGACCAAGTGTCAGGGTACCCTGTGGCCCAGACAGGGCACACAGAACATCGACCATCACGACCTGAGAGCTGAAGGCAGGCCAGCAGCGAACTTCTGTTTGTGTTTAATCTTTTTTTTTTTGAGTTGGAGTCTCACTCTGTCGCCCAGACTGGAATGCCATGGCCGCTCCCGGCCACCGCAGCCTCGACCTGCTGGGCTCCGACGCTCCTTCCACCTCAGCCTTCCGAGTAGCTGGAACTACAGGTTCATGCTACCATGCCCGGCTGATTTTTTATTTATTGTAGAGATGAGGTCTCGCCAAGTTGCCCAGGCGGGTCTCGAACCTGTGGGCTCAGGCCATCCACTCACCTCAGCCTCCCGAAGCGCGAGATTACAGGCTGAGCCACTGAGCCTGGCTTGTGTTTAATCTTAAAGGTGTGATGCTGACATGAGCAGACGCTGTTCTGGATAGTATTAATGAAGTAGGCCGGTGCAGAGGCTCACACTTGTAATCCCAGCCCTTTGGGAGGCCAGGGTGGGAAGACTGCTGAAAGCGAGGATTTCTCAACCAGCCTCAGTAACATACTAAGACCCCATCTGCACAAAAATAAGAAAATTACCAGGGCATGGTAACACATGCCTGTAGTCCCGGCTGCTCGGGAGGCTGAGACAGGAAGATCGCGTGAGCCCAGGAAGTTAGGGTTACAGTGAGCTATGATTACAGTGCTGCACTCCAGCCTGGGCAACAGAGCCAGACCCCATCTCTATATAATAACAATAATAGCAAAATAAATTCGTGTCTCATTCACTGCATAGACCTCTGCGAGTTCCCGTACAGCTGCCAGAAGTGCAGTGGTAAAGAGCGTGCAGACAGCTCCTTCTCCCGAGGCTTGGAGGTGGATGCTGAACCCCCCAGGCCGCACGCCTGGACGTGGCACAGCTGCTGGAAGGGTACTCCCGGACCTCCGCAGGTGTGTGCTCACGGGACGCTGCCTCTGTGGGCTCTCGGGTGGAATGTGGTCAGGTGAGACCTGTGAGTCAGGGGCACGTGGGTCAATCTCAAGGACAGACAACCCGCAGAAGCGAGGGCCGCACGCCATGGCAGGAGCCAGAGCAACCGCGTGCGGGTCCTGAGGCCACAGGAGGACCAGGGGACCGGGCGGTGCTGGCGAGTTGAGAAGGCCAGGGGCCAGTTGCCAGCCAGGCCCTGGAGGGGAGCGTCTTTGACACCCTGCACGGCTGGTCTGGGTGGGCGTCTCCAGGCCGGGGTCGGGACCCCTCCGGAGACCCTCGGGGTGCAGCTGGGGCAGAGCGTAGTCAGTCTCGAGCTCCGGACATCCTGGCTGCGGGGTTGGTGCCCAGCTTGGGTGTAGTTTTCCAGCGGCCCACGAGCCGTGATTCTTTCTGTTGTCACGTTTTTTGTTGCACTCAGCTCCCGTGGCTCTGCGGGGCATCCTGCTGTTGCAGTGCGGGTGGCTCCCTGCCCCCGCCCCGCCAGGTGCTGCAGGTCCTGTCTGCCAGACGCTTCCTGCTGCCCGTCAGCAGACTCGCCAGCACTCCAGCCTGTGCCGACCACGGGGCCACCTCTCGCCCTAGGTTTGCCCCTTCCAGGCCCCACACCAGTGAACTCCGCGCAGCCTTCAGACCTGGCCTCTTCCCCTTAGGAAGCCACCAGGATCCGTCCATGCTGTGTGAGTCACAGCTTTTCTCCTTGGGACTGAGTGGCCTTCTGCTGTGTGGCGAGCCACGGGTGGCGTTGGCATTCGCCAGGGAAGAGCCTCGGGGCTGCGTCTGCCGTGGGGGGTTAGGTGAAAGCTGCTGTCAGCCCTCAGGTGCACACTGAGGCGTGGCACTGGGCCCTGCAGTCACCTGTGCCTGCTCTTCCAGAGTGGCGCCCTGGCTGGCGATGGCCGTGCCCTTGCCCTGCACCAGCACTTGGTGTCATCGGGCTGTTCCCCATCTGGGCGGGTCCAGCGGCGAGCCTCTGTGGCTCGGATGTGAGTCTCCCCGGTAACTCATGAGGCTGAGCGCGTCCTGTGCTTGCCGGACACTCTGTGTGTTCCTTCCGGGGTGTCTGTTCCAGTCAGCCCCTTGGAAGACAATTTTTGGTGACTTTCTTAGTGCTAAGTTTCGAGAGTTCCTGATGCATTCTGGATACAAGTCTTGAGTCAGAAATTTGCTTACAGATACTTTCTGCCAGTCTTGGGCTTGTCTTTTCATTCTCTGAGCAGACCTAATGACTAATTTTGATGAGTTCCGATTTTCAGGGTTTTTTCTTGTATGCTTCCTACTTTTGGTATAGGGTCTAAGAATGCCTAGCCCTAACTCAGGAACATGAAGATTTTCTTCTAAAACGTTTGCAGTTTTCTGTTTTACATTTACGTTTGTGGTCTACTTTGAGTGCCTTTTTGTATCAAGGCTGAGAGATGTGTGTTAAAGTTCATCCTTTTTTGCATATGGACATCCAGTTGTCATTGGTTCAGCATCATTTGCTAAAAACCTTTTCTTTTTCAACCGAATTATCTTGGCAACTTTATGAAAAATCAGCTTCCCGTGTCTATACTGATTGGTTTCTGGAATTTCTGTGTCTGTCTTTAACAAAGGCATACCGTTCTCTCTTGACTGCACCAGCTTCAGCGTCAGTCTTCAAGTTGGGTAGTGTCCTTCAACTGTGTATTCTCTTTCAGAATTACTTTTGTTATTTCAGTGTTTTATCGTCGTTTCTGAAAGCCAGATACCCAGCGTGAGGCAGCTGGGACGCAATTGCAGGGGCGTGGTGCCCAGAAGCAGGCCTGCATGGTGCCTTCCCTGGGCCTTCGGCGTGGAGGAGGGCTGAGCTGATGCAGTGGGGAGTCAGGAAACGGGGTGCTTGCTGGTCACCCTGCACGCTGCCAGCTTCGGCCTTCCGATGCCTCGAGGCTGAGCTTCCAGGCAGGCTTTCTGGAGGTGGGCTCTGCCTTCGGCGCCCAAGTTCCTGCCCAGGCCTTGAGGGCGGTGGGCTGGGGCAGGAGCTGGGATTAAGCCTTCTCCTTTTCCCACTAAGCCTGCCCTGAGCCCGTGGATGGGCCGGGGCCTCCTCAGGGACCCTGCCGTTTCCCCCAGCTGGCCAGGCAATAGGCTCCCCTCCTTTTCTCGGGCAGCCCCCCGCCCTGCCCACCCCTCGTTATGGCTCCCCGTGGGGCTGTTTGGGAGCAGAGTCTGGGCTGGGCTTCTGCCCTTGCCAGCCAGGATTGTGGCTGTTTGGGTGTTGGTTTTTTTAAGCCCTGTGTGGTCAGGAGAGAAGAGGCTCCAACAGGTTGTGCACCCTCTTTTTGCTCTCTGTAACCCACACTCTTCCCCGTTCTCTCTTTGACTCTTCCAGCCGACTTGAACGTGAACTTGCAGCTTGTCTGGTGGTTTTGTTGAAAGGCTTGGAGGGCTTCTCTTTCTTGGACTTGGTATCTGAACCAGGGAGGGAGACAATAACTGAACCTGAGCGTGACAGGAACAGCTTCAGCTCCAAGGACAGGTGGAGGTGGTCTGTCTGTCTGTCTATCCATCTGTCTGACCGTGTGTTCCTTATAATTTATTTATAGTAGCTTTTAAATGCTAATTCACCTTCTAAGAAAAAGGCAGAAAGTAAATTCATCGTATCAAATAAAAAGTGCGATGGATGTCTTTCATTTCAGAATTTCAGCTGCCTTTCTGCCAAGAAATTGAAACTGTTCTCTCTACAAACATGATAACTATGAGAGATAGTGCGTATGTTAATCAGCTAGATTGAGTCATTCCATGATGTATACGTACTTCAAAATACCGTGTTATTCTTGGTAAATGCATAAAATTTAATCTGTCAATTTAAAACAAAGTTTAAAAATAAGTCAGCCAGCAAATAGAATGCCAGCTGCAGAAGGATGGCCTTGGCCCTATTCAAGAGAGCATTGAAAATCAGGGGAAACTCACTCGATGATTTTAAACTGAGATAATAGCAATATTATGATGTGATAAATATTGGTCGCGTATTTATAACGAAGCTAAGACATTTAATAAGATACAAACGAGTAAAGTTGCGTTTAAACATGGTGCTTATCTTTGTATGATTGTGGTTAATACATTATCTCACTTGCAGTGGTAATAATACACCTGTATATAAATATTCACAAACACGGGGAAGTCTGTTTTATGCTCTCTAAATGACTCATGCTTTTCGTTTTACAAAATGGCAAAATGTGACCTGGTCGAAAAATGTGGACGTGTATGCCGCTCGGCACAGGTCACCCCAGTAGGTGCTTTGGAACTAACTGCTCGCAGGAACTCTGAGTTCCGTAAATGTTCTGCATATTGTGTGAAAGGGATTGCTTTCCCACTAAGTGCCATGAATCTGCTGAGTGTCTGTGCCATGCCGAGAATGGCTTTGCATGCCGGGTGTGTGACAGCGCAGAAGACAGGCCGGGCCTGCCCTCGTGGGGCCGGTGTCGTGGGCCAGGGGTGTGGAGGTGCAGGGGCTTCGCCCTCAGCCTTGAAACAAGCACAGGGTGTGGGCAACAGTCAGTCTGGGAACGGACCGTCCAGAAAATGCTTGGGCTGCTGCCGTGTTTGGGACCGGCACTGGGGGTGGGCTTCTCAAGACATGGTGTCCAGGGAGGGCCTCTCAGGAGCAGACCTGGCGTGGATCTTGAGGGTTGGCAGCTCTGCCTGGGGAACTTTCCAGGCAGAGAGGGCGGCGAGACCCTCGGTGAGAAATGCTCTGCGTTAGCTCTGCCAGGATGGAAGGAACGCGTGGGTCAGAGTGGACCAGAGAGCAGTGTCTGGCATGAGAGGACGGCCTTGCCGTCCTGTTACGGGAACCAGCGATGACCTTGTCCTGGTGGCAGCGTATTGATTTAGGATGCTTGTGGGACGTCCACATGCAGCTGGCCGATCGACATTTGTGGGGATTTTCAACTTTGCATTTAGGGTTGAGGTCAGGGCTAGAAAAAAATAGATTAGCGATGTTAAAGCCATGGGAGTGGCTTCCACTTTTAACATGACTAAGACCATTTTGCTTAGTCTGGAGTAGAGTTCCAAGGCGAGAGCATGAGTGAAAAGCTCAGTGTGTTTTGAAGCCGGGAGTGGCCTGTCAACTCAGCCCTCGGCAGCATGTGGAGGCAACACCACGCCAAGCTGCAGGTGCCACTGACAGGACGCTGTTCGCTGGAAAGCACCCGCCTGCACCTCAAGAGCACGGAGCTCTTATTTGGGACCAGGAAGGTGAGTTGCAGACTTAGCCCAGAAGTTTCCCCAGACTCGGATAGGCAGAAAGGAGAGCAAAGAGGGCAGAGCAGAGGAGTCGCCCCCGTGAGCCGTGTGCAAGAGACTGGCAGACCTGGGGGCAACCGAGGCAGGGACGCAGTAAGAAACCCGCCACCGTCCATTTCCGCAGCTGTCAGTCTTCGCTGGTCAGGAGCAAGTAGAAGCTCAGATAAACCACGCACACCAGTGACCTACACACAGGGCGACTTCTTGCTAGCCTGGGCACTGCTTGCGTGGGCTTTCTGTTGCTAGTCCAGAAAGAACATATTCAAAAAGAGCTGTCCAAAAATCTGTAAAATGCATCTCAAGAACAAAAGGGGAAAGGAATCTGAAAAACGAGGCATAAGAAACACCAGAAAAACGTTCCCATGAAATGAAAAAAATCTGTGGCCAGATATCTTGCCTTAGATGAAAACATAATTAACAAGCAATTGCCTGAGTTAAATATTTGCATGAGAAGCAAGATTGTAAGACAGGGAAAAACAACAGAATGAACTAGAAATAAAGCGCATCGCAAATCCGTAAGGCAAGTTACTCTGAAGCAGGAAATGTTTTAAATCAGAGATCAGGAAGGAAGCAGCAGATCATTCAGCAAATAGTTTTGGAATAACTTGGAAGCCAGGTGAAGTAAATAAATTGGAATCCTACTTCCATCTGATGTCAGTTAATTAGATTAAAACGCTTTGAAGAAAGCGTGAAGAGATGTTTTCTTTTAATTGTTGAATTGGAAAGACCCCTAGAACTAATGTGACATCACATGTAAAAGTCACAACAGCAAAAGACATGTTATCTACAGAAAAGTAAAAAAAGAAAAAAAAAATGACGTGTACAAAAAAACCCTAAAAAGTTAAAAGAAAAATGATAAATGATAGAAAATATTGGCTATTCATATTATATACAACCAACTTAACTTCTTAACATCTAAAGAGTGCCGGTAAGATAAAAATTAGCAGTCTTGGAAGATGCATAAAGAGTATAAAGACACAGTTTAAAGAGCAAGAAACATGTAAACATGAGATTGCTTTTGTGGTGAGGAAATGTGAATTAAAAGTATAAAGAGACAAAAAATAGATTGAAGGAATACGTTCCAGTATTCAATGATACAATAAAGAAATTCTTGTTAATAATAATGTATTGCATATTTTAAAATAGCTAGAAGAGAAGAATTATAATGGTCCCAACAAAAAGCAAAGACAAATGTTTGAGCTGATCAATATCCCAATTACCCTGATTTGATCATTACACATTGCATGTAGGTATCAAAATATCACGTCACCTCAAAATATGTACAACTATTATATATCATTAAAAAAATTTTAAACTGTAATGAAGATGCCATGTTTTACCTGTATGTGGAGAAACTAAAGAATGTCAATCACTATGATGGCATGATTAACCTCGAGGGAAGCACTTCCTCTTACACAGCTGTTGGGAATACATGTGTATAATTTTTAAAGAGCATTTTAGCAACATCTATCAAAATATGCGTGAACATGTTTTGTAATCTAACAATTGTATTGCTAATACTATATTCCACTGATACACTTTGTCCATTGCTAAGTGATGTGGACAAGAACATGGCAGATTTCAACTGAACCGTCTCAACAATCACAGAAAATATAAGTGACCCATATCCCAATTAAGTGGCAGAGTCTGATTGAATAAAAATATAGGATCTAATTATACATTGTCTGTAAGAAATGCACTTTAGCCGGGCTCTGTGGCTCAGCCTGTAATCCCGCGCCTTTGGGAGGCTGAGGTGAGTGGATTGCCTGAGACTGA
>NW_007256200.1:970495-980178 GCF_000164805.1 Carlito syrichta | reverse complement strand
CGGGAGCGGCCACTGCACTCCAGCCTGGGCGACAGAGTGAGACTCTGACTCAAAAAAAAAGAAATGCACTTCATATACAAACAAACAAATAACTTAAATACAAAGGAATGAGAAAAATGTATACTCTGTTAACCCTAGTTAAAAGAAAGCTCGTGTAGCTATATTAGTATCAGACCAAGTAGATTTTGGAGAAAAGAATCTTACCAGGAATACAGTGAGCCATTTTTGAATGATGAAGGGGTCAGTTTCTCAAGAGGACATGACAGTCAACGTTGCATCCCTCACAACAGAACTTCGAAACACGGAAAGCAGAAACTAACACGACTGCAAGAAGAAGACATACCCATACTTACGTTCAGGTATTTCAGCACCCGCCTTGTAATAGTCGATCGAGCATATACACTGCAAATCAGGGAGTGCACAGACCAGCTGAACCACACTGTCTCCAAATTGACCTAATTGTCACTTACAGGACCGTCCACCCGCAACAGCAGAATGGACATTCTTTTCAAAGTGCATCCACAGCATTTGCGAAGACTGGTGTATTCCGCGCCAGAAAACAAGTCACCATAAGCTAAAAGGCATGGAAATTACACAAAGTATGTTATTCAATCACGTTTGTATTAAATTGTGATAATAGCACAATAGCTTAGCTGGAAAGTCCCCAGATATCTGAGAGCCCTACCACTCACTCCTAAATAACTGATGTTTCAAAGAAGTCTGCCTTCCCAGCTTACCTGGCTTGAGTCGATCGTTTCTTCTTTGCCTTGTTAGTAATTTAACAGCTTTTTGTCACAGCACTGAGCACACTGCTGCGGTGACGTCTTCGGCTTACAGTTGCAACAAGTCCCTCTCTGGGATCTGCTGTGGGCGCTGTACTGGGTCCTGGGGTCCCTGACGAGCATCCGGTTTAGTCTCTGTTCTCTTTGTACTTAACAGCCAAAGAGAGAAATAGCAAACAAATGACATCAAATCAGTAGATATAAAATTGCAAGTGTGGTAGTGCCATGAAAAAGCGCTTTGCTGTGAACGGTGTTGGGGATGCGTGGTCTAGGGATTCGACCTTGAGGACCGGGCTTCAGATGACGTTTGCCGGCAGGAAGAGTAAGGAGTTAGAGACGGGGGAGGGGCCTCCCTCAGAGGAAGCGACAGGTGAGCAGGCCTCACGGTGACTGCCCCTCCCGGGGTCCGTGGAAGAATCTGGCGTGGCCGGAGTGAGCGTGGGTGGCCGGCCTCTGTGGGGCCACCGGAGTGCAGGGTGTCACAGCCGCCGGGGAGAGATGGACACGTGTGGGTTCAAGGGAAGCTATCCCGAGATGAGATGGGGTGGGGGGTTTCCAGAAGGGATCTTGACTGTCGCATGGCGATCGCCGACTCTCAGTGGTCCAGGCGTTGAGAGCCTGAGAAGAGGGCCATGTGGGCCTTCGCTGTGAGTGCCCGGCGTCACACCGGGGGGGTTCTGTGCTCGTTGCTCTGCGTCTGCTCAGCACCCCACGACCCCGTGGCACATGTCAGGCAAATGGGCTGCAAAGGAATGAGCATTGTTTTATTTATGAGAAAGTTACATTGAGCCACAGTATAAATTACACGAGTAAAACCTAAGACTGTTCTTTACTTTCAAATTTGAAAATGTATCACATGGGACCTGGGACATAGTTCATCCTTGTACAATATTTTAAAATAAAATCTGCGGGTGACAAGCCAGTATAAAGTGTAGTGACAAAAGTGGCGATGAAACACTTCTAAATCCTATGGACGCTTGATATTTTTCTTCTTGTTAAGGTAGTTCCCACAGTTTTGTTTTGTTTTGTTTCTGCAACACATTTTCACTTTGTCCTAAACAATTCAAGCTTTTTGTCACTAACTCAAAAAATCAGGAGGGAATTTTGAAATCTCGTTTTCTTCCGTTTCTGCTGCCCTTCTTGATTATGCTGAATTACTGACACACACACTTTCTCTCTTCTGTCTCTCTCTCTCTCACACACACACTCTTTAACACTTTACTGTGGGAAACAGTGTTACTGGAAATGGGAACTATTTAGAACCAGTATTCTTCTTTAAGGGCCGAAGCTTGTACAACATTTTTGTTCCCATTCCTTGTTTTATTCTTGGAACGCTGGTGATGAGTAATGTGGTGTTTGGGCAGTGACTCTGAACACGTGGTCGTCAGCACTCAGCATGCTCCCGTGGCCGTGTCTTCCAGGTGCGTGCTGCTGCCTCTCCTGGGAGTGAAGCCGCCCCAGCAAAGCCTGTACCTGCTCGTGGACTCCGTGGACGAGGGCTGCAGCATCGCTGAAGGAGAGCAGGGGTCCAGCAGCCTGGCGGGGACGGTCGCGGAGCTGCTGGCCGGGCACCACGAATTCTTTCCTCCCTGGCTGCTGCTGCTCTGCTCCGCCCGAAAGCAGAGCAGGGCTGTGACCAAGATGTTCACGGGTAAGCACTGCCGCCGCCGTCGTGTCGTGGCGCACGGGAGCGAGCGTCTTTCCCTTGGGGTCGTCGGTGGTCAAAGCGCGGGCGTCATGCCTCTGCCCGCGGTGCTCAGCAGCGCCTCAGAAGAGTCTGTTGGGAAGAGCGCAGCATGTGGAGGTGGTGCATGCCGTTCCTTTTTTCAGAGTGTTTCCCAACGGACCTAGAAGGTTAGGAGTATGTCGTGTCGTATTTGCCATGTATCTGTGGGCTGCACTTAAAACGCGCTGGTGTCATGATCAGCGATGCCGCTCCTTCTGAGTCTGAGCCTCTTAGGAGTAGTGAAGACGGTGTTTCAGAAGTCGATGGCAGTCACTCCAAGGTGCTCTTCTTGGCATAGGGGAGAGACCTCTTGAGATACATCCCTTTTGTGACCCCATTCCGATTGTGCCATCACAGTCTCTGAAAGGCATAAAGGGTATGTGGTCGGCTTTTTTCCTCTACTTTTTTACTCAGAGAATCAAGTTTTGGTTACTGCTGTCATCATGTAAAGCACTCTTCTTTGTCCTGTGGAAAATAATCGGAGTGTGAAGCAGGGGCCTGCCACCGAGTTTGTGGTGCAGTTGGAGGGGTGTTCATCAAGTCCCCGTGGAGTAGTTCTGTGCCTTTGCAGCGGGCGAGACGTTCCTGACTGGGGAGATGGTCCCCCGGCAGGCTGTCTTTCTGGGAATCCCTCGCTGCTGATGGCGGCACTTGCGGTTTTGCACATACTGTTTTTCTTTTGCTGTTCGGGATACTATTGCCGTTGGTAACAGTTTGGGGGCGGAAATTATGACAGCTGATACCCATGTGGTCCGCGGTGTGCCAACGTGGGGAAAGTTGAGTCCTTTGTGGTCTGTGTCGCTGGTCCTTCCTTTCTTTTCTGCATCAGGGAAGTCCAGTATCGTTAGCTTGTTTTATGCTTTCGCCTTGGGTTTACACACCACGCGTTTCTGTAGTTTGCATGAGTGAAGCATGACGTGCATGTGCCATCTTGGCTTTGGCCGCTCACAGCTCCACGACCTTCCACAACTGGCATTCTGCGCTTCAGTCTCCTCGCTTGTCGAATGAGAGTTGTAGTAACACTTTAGCCTAGGGTTTCTGTAGGAGAAACGACAGGGTACGTGTGAAGCGCTTGGAACAGTGTCCGACACGTTGTAAGTTCTTCCCAAGTTATCCTTGCTCTTGTTCTTGTCACCTGAGTCCCTTTCTTCGCAGGCATCCTTTTTTATGTTCCTCTCCCTGCTTCTAACTCCAGGCTACTGGTAACTGCCCAGAAGTATTCCTCCCCGTGAACACATCTGTTACTTTTCTGTTACCCTGTTCATGGACATGTAGATTATTTTCAGTTTTTCACTGTATAAAAAACATGCTGTGAACATGTCGGGTCATGTCTTCTTGTGCACATGTCGGAAGGGTTACATCATAAGCCTACACTTGGAATTGCAAGGCTGTAGGGTATGTATGCTTAGACTTCAGTTGATCTTGCCTAATCACTAGCTAGTGTGCCAGAGGCAATGTCTCCTCCCGCCAGCAACAGAAGAGATCTCCCTTTCCTCCACACTAGTCAGCCGGCTGACTGGTAGTCTGCAGACCAACTCTTCCTGCGTGGGCCCACGCCTGGGACCCCTGATGGGCCTGAGACCCTTGAAGGCTGGTCCTCCTGGAATTCCTGCCATCTGCTTCCTGCTCAGATGGTGCCACACACAGGCCCTGCCCATCCTTCCTGCTGCAGACTAGACGTGTGCCCCCGCCGCTTGACCACTCTCCTCTCAGCCTGGCGTTACTTCCTTCATGGGTCTCATGCTGTTGGACGTGTGACCGTCTGTGTTTTGCATTTACTTGCTGGTCTGGGCCTTTCACCAATAGAGCCTCCATGAGGGCAGGGACATTCCATCTCTTCTCTTGTTGTCTCCCAGCATCTACAACAGACTGAGAGCAGAGCCACTGGGCATGGGCAGCTGCCCATAAGCTCATGGATCTGCACTTTCTGAGCAGATCCTGAGGAGTCAAGAGGAACAGTTCGTGTTCCAATTCCCTTACATACTCCTGTCTGTGAGGTGTTGTGAGTGGTTAAAAACGCTGGGCTGTGTATAAACATTTGACTACCGCCTTTTTGGTTTTTTTTTTGAGAAAGCAGGAGTTTATTAAGACAGAAGAGCTCCCAAGTGGGAGGGGGCCCCAAACAGAGTTGCCCCACTTCTCTCTTGATAGCAGATTTGGAATATGGGTGAAAATGTAAGGATGTTACTTAAAGTGATCAGCATATATTGTAAGATTGCCCTCCAAAAGGATGTATATCACACTATATTTCAGCCTGAAAGTGCTGATTTCTTTTTACTTCCACCAGTATTGAATTACATTTTTTGAAAATGTGTCAATTTTGTATGTGAACAATACTATCTCATTTTTATTTATACTTCTTGTCTGCATTGAACTCTTTTCCCCTTATACTTGTTTTATCAATTGGTCTGTTTTTACTGTGAAACTTTGCTGTCTTACCTTTATGTTTCTGTTGGGAAGTTAGTGATTTTATTATTGATTGTTAAGAGGGTTTTAATTTTATATTCTGCGCTCAGCCCTTTAACACTGTAATAATTATTTTGAACTCTGCTATATATACCTTAATGTATAATCCTTTGCTAGTCTATATTTTTGCTTCTGCATTTAATGATTTTATCCATATAGAGTATTTTTTACTAAATGGTGTGAAGTAAAGCTCTGACTTGGGTAATTTATAAATCTATAAATTTTCTCAGCAGTTTATTGACTTTGTTTTACCACTACTTGGCAGTGTTCCTTTAATTGAGACATGTGTGCATATATGCATGTCTATGTGTTACTTGTCTATTTCTAAACTATTCACCTGTTCTTCTAAACTGTCTGTCAGCAGTATTATCCAAATATCATGTTGGTTTAATCTTGTAATCTTCTTGTGCAGTTACTGCCTAGATGCCTTTTCTATCAATACTATTATTAACTATATATTTTATTTTTATTCCTCCAGATTGACTTAATAGCATATTTTTAAATTATAACCATCTATAATATAAACAAAGATATTATTAAGATTTGGTTAAAATGCTCATTAAGTTAGCAAAAAATTAACATTTAAAATATGCTTTCTTTCTATCTGTGAACATAAATTATTTTTGTTTTCTTTCTATATGCCCTACACATTTTTTTCCTGCTTTTTTCTTATGTTTTAGGTTGAAGTGTATGTGTTTGGAATTAAGAAATATGCGTTTGAGATTAAAATAAACAGGTGCATCACCATGGACAGTAACACTGAAATCTTTCCTGTGCCTGAATCAGTTTTACCTACTTCTGTCTGAGGATTTAACCTTTGGAAAGAGAGTTTTTCTCTTTTCTGACACACTTACTGTACTGACTAGTAGCATTTTCATTAATGGCTTGCTATTTCTTCATGTTCCATTCTTGGTTGGTTTTGTTGGATGAATGTGTTCATTTCCTCGAGGCACTTCAAGCGTGGGATCACACTGTTGAGTTTGTCAGCTTCCTCTGCAGACCTGTTATGTGTCCTCGGAGGTTTCATGTTCGGTTCTGTCGGCAAAGCCACAAGTCGGCACTCCTCTGACGACTCCTCTCTCTTTCCTTCTCCGTGTGTAGCAAGCCCGGTGCGTTCCAGCCCTCTGGCCTTTCCCAGATCATCTGTCTGGATGTCTACGGCTGTCGCTTCCATGGCTGTTGGGGCCCTTGGTGGCTCCTGTCTAGAGTTTGTCATGGAGTCTTTAGAAGGTCACCTTTGGTCTGTACCGTCTCTAGTTCTTCCTTGGTGACGTTAGAGTGGCCCTCTGGAATGCACGTCTGGCCATACTGATGCCTTGTGGAGTTTACTCCGCCGTGTTTTGTTCTGTAAGAGGAGCCCACGGTTGTGTAATGAATTCATGTCTATGCCTCATGGTGGTGTCTCCCTTCAGGGAGTGAAATTAGGGATCCCATTAAAGAACGTGATGTGAGTTTCAAAGAGCTGTAGCTAGCATGTTTTAGGTTGCTTTAAGTGTTATTAAGCTGTCTTATTTTACAGTGCTGAAGTTTTTTGCCATAATCTGGCCAAGTTGCCTTTTAATTGGTTCAGGCTATTTATTGGTGATCTGAGATTTAGTTATTTTAATTTGGTAGTATGTAGGATAATGTACTTTGAAGACAGTGACAGGATTTTCTAATTAGATATCAATATTTAATCTATTATTAAGGCAAGCGTACATCCAAGTCCCTGGGCAGAAAGTCAAGATCATCCTGTGAAAACAAACCTCACTTGTCTTGTCTCCTGTGACTTTTTTTTTTCCTAAGGCACTTAGGGGTCCAGAAAAATTTAGCCATGTGCTCGTAGGAGTATGTAAGACTGCCTAATGACGAACTAGTGTTCAGTATTTCTTCCAGTGGAGGTGCGAAAGGCATAAGCCACAAAAGAAGAAGATGCAGTTCCATCTGTAGCTAGGAAAATGAAATCGTTTTTCTGCTATCAGTATGGTTTTACAGAAAGAAAAGAAAACCGATTGTTATACTGGGTACTGATTGATCCATTTGTTAGTGTTGATTTGTTTGTCAGTGTTTCACATGTACTGCTTAAAGCTATCCGGCTTCTAGGGTTCTTTTCACCTGATGGCATCTGCTTTTCTGTCTCTTCTGTAGGTTTCCGGAAAATAAGTCTAGACGACCTTCGGAAGGCGTATATCGTCAAGGATGTGCAGCAGTATATTCTCCATCGCTTAGATCAGGAAGAAGCTTTGCGACAACATCTCACAAAAGAAACTGCTGAGATGCTCAATCAGCTGCACATTAAGAGCAGCGGATGCTTTCTTTACCTGGAGCGAGTTCTGGACGGTGTTGTAGAGAACTTCATCATGTTGCGAGAGATCCGTGACATCCCGGGAACGCTGAATGGCCTGTACCTCTGGCTGTGCCAGAGACTTTTTGTGAGAAAACAGTTTGCCAAGGTTCAGCCTGTTCTGAACGTGATTCTTGCGGCCTGCCGGCCTTTGACCGTAACGGAGCTGTACCATGCGGTGTGGACCAAAAACATGTCACTGAGCTTGGAGGACTTCCAGCGCAAGTTAGACGTCCTCTCCAAACTTCTTGTGGATGGGCTGGGGGACACGAAAATCCTGTTCCACTACAGCTTTGCAGAGTGGCTTCTGGACGTGAAGCACTGCACGCAGAAGTACTTATGTAACGCGGCCGAGGGCCACCGGATGCTGGCCATGAGCTACACCTGCCAGGCCAAGGACCTGACGCCCTGGGAAGCACAAGAGTTTGCCTTGCATCTCATCAGCTCGAACCTGCAGCTGGAGACGGCTGAGCTGGCCCTGTGGATGATATGGAACGGCACCCCCGTCAGAGACTCTCTGTCCACGTCGATACCCAAGGAGCAGGAAGTGCTGCAGCTGCTGGTGAAAGCCGGCGCTCACGTCGACAGCGAAGACGACCGCACGTCGGGCATCGTCCGCCAGGCCCTGGAGAGGGAGGATTCCATCCGGACGCTGCTGGACAATGGCGCGGCCGTGAACCAGTGCGATGCCAGCGGGAGAACCCTGCTGGCCAGTGCGGCGTACAGTGGCAGCCTCGACGTCGTGAACCTGCTGGTCTCCAGGGGTGCAGACTCGGAGATCGAGGATGCCCACGGACACACCCCCCTCACCCTCGCGGCCAGGCAGGGGCACACCAAGGTGGTCAACTGCTTGATCGGGTGCGGAGCCGATATCAACCACACGGACCACGATGGCTGGACCGCCCTGCGGTCCGCCGCCTGGGGGGGCCACACCGAGGTCGTGTCCGCACTGCTGTACGCCGGCGTCAAAGTGGACTGTGCAGACGCGGACAGCCGCACGGCCTTGCGGGCCGCGGCGTGGGGTGGCCACGAGGACATCGTGCTGAACCTGCTGCAGCACGGCGCCGAGGTGAACAAGGCCGACAATGAGGGCAGGACCGCCCTGATCGCAGCCGCCTACATGGGGCACCGCGAGATCGTGGGGCACCTGCTGGACCACGGCGCCGAGGTGAACCACGAGGACGTGGACGGCAGGACCGCGCTCTCCGTGGCTGCGCTCTGCGTGCCGGCCAGCAAAGGGCATGCGTCGGTCGTCGGCCTCCTGGTCGACCGGGGGGCCGAGGTGGACCACTGCGACAAGGACGGCATGACGCCGCTGCTGGTGGCCGCCTACGAGGGGCACGTGGACGTGGTGGACCTGCTCCTGGAGGGCGGCGCCGACGTGGACCACACGGACCACAACGGCCGCACCCCGCTCCTGGCGGCCGCGTCCATGGGCCACGCCTCGGTGGTGAACACGCTGCTGTTCTGGGGCGCCGCCGTGGACAGCATCGACAGCGAGGGCCGCACGGTCCTCAGCATCGCGTCGGCGCAAGGCAACGTCGAGGTGGTCCGCACCCTGCTGGACAGAGGGCTGGACGAGAACCACAGGGACGACGCCGGCTGGACGCCCCTGCACATGGCAGCCTTCGAGGGGCACCGGCTGATCTGCGAGGCGCTCATCGAGCAGGGCGCCCGGACCAACGAGACGGACAACGACGGCCGCATCCCCTTCGTGCTGGCCGCCCAGGAGGGCCACTACGACTGCGTGCAGGTCCTGCTGGAGAGCAAGTCCAGCGTCGACCAGCGGGGCTACGACGGCCGGAACGCCCTGCGGGTGGCCGCGCTGGAGGGCCACCGGGACATCGTGGAGCTGCTGCTGAGCCACGGCGCGGACGTGGACTGCAGGGACGCCGACGGCAGGCCCACGCTCTACATCCTGGCCCTGGAGAACCAGCTGGCCATGGCGGAGCTCCTGCTGGAGAGCGGGGCCGACGTGGAGGCCGGCGACGCCGAGGGCCGCACGGCCCTGCACGTGTCCTGCTGGCAAGGCCACGTGGAGATGGTGCGGGTGCTGGTGGCCTGCCACGCCGACGTCAACGCGGCCGACAACGAGAAGCGCTCGGCGCTGCAGTCGGCGGCCTGGCAGGGCCACGTGAAGGTGGTGCGGCTCCTGGTGGAGCACGGCGCGGCGGTGGACCACACGTGCAACCAGGGCGCCACGGCGCTGTGCATCGCGGCCCAGGAGGGGCACCTGGACGTGGTGCAGGTGCTGCTGGAGCACGGCGCCGACCCCAACCACGCCGACCAGTTCGGGCGCACGGCCATGCGCGTGGCCGCCAAGAACGGGCACGCCCAGATCATCACGCTGCTGGAGCAGTACGGCGCGGCCAGCCTGAACGGCTGC
>NW_007256200.1:956917-969750 GCF_000164805.1 Carlito syrichta | reverse complement strand
GCGCGGGCACGCCCGGAGGCCGGCGTTTATTCCCGCAAGGGGGGCGTCTCCTCGAGGGGTTTCCGCCCGCGTCGCCCCCACCGTCCCCTTGGTCGGATGCCGTTGGCCCGTGAGCCGCCTTTCCGCCGCTCGGGTTTCGAACTCCTCGGCGGGGAGGCCTTTCCGCACTCGCGCCACGTCTCGTTCCGCCTCCTGCGCGGGGCAGAGTGTTTCCCCGAGGGCTTTTGAGCCCCGGCAACCGCACAATCGCCATTGGGGCCGAGATGGGGTGAACAGGGAGCGGGCACGGGGCGGGCCGTTGGAGCGAAGCCGGCCCGGCGGGAGCCCGCGTGGCCGGTGTGCTCGCAAGCCCTCGCGTGAGGTGGGCGGGCACGGGAAGGCCCCGGGGGCAAGTCACTAACGCCGCGGGCAGCCTCGCACGGCAGCGCCAGCTGGACCGCCGGTGCCGGAGGGTCCCTGGAACACGCACCTGGGAGGGAGGCCTGTCCCAAAAAGGGACTGCCCTCCAAAGGTCACGTGGGGGCTTTGGGGCCTTGCTGGTGCCCCTTGGTGGTGTTTGCTCTCCCGTCCCCCAACTGAAAACTCTGAGGGTGGAATTTCCGTGTGTTCCGGCACTGGGAGTAGCGCTCGGATGTGTGGTAACGTCTCCGGAAAGACGAGTTGAATAAGGAGGAAAAGCGAACGAATGAGTGAGCGAATGTTCTGCCTGCGGCCCCAGATGAAGTGTTCTTTCCTGTTCGCGCATTCCTCCCTCTTAAAAGATACTTGAAGGTGGCCGAGGGAGGGGCTGTGTCTGTAACTTTCGGCATTTGGGTTTGAAAACGACAGTGTCTGTGGTGCTTAGTAGATAGTCGGAGTTAATTCCCTCCCTTTTTGTCCAAAAAGAAGTCAGAGATTCTGTCACTAGATGGTCACTTTTATTATGACAGATCTCTTAAGAGTCTTCCAAATAATGTTTTCACAAACCAGGCACAGGTGCGAATGATGGCAGATGGCTGTTTTGGCAAGACTGGTCAGGGCACATTATATTTAAATAAAATAGTCATGTTTATTAAATAAAACTGTCTTCTCCATCTCATGGCAAAGGATGCCTCACCAGTTATATAGAGGAAGTTAATGGAAAAAGAGGTAGGTGCATGTTTTTTATAAATTCTGGATACTTTTTTAGAAACACATTTCTGATATTGAAGAGAAATCCAAAGAGTCCCTCAGAAATCTCTGCTAGTTTGTACAACTAAATTTATTCCCCTGTGCTTAACCATTTTTCTTCCTCAAACAGAACTGTACTCTTTGCTTAAACACACTGCAGTCTCTCTTGCCACTTTTGTCTTTGAGGATATATGGTAGGGATGTGATAGGTGCGACATTATTGTCATTAAACTCCCCCGTCTTGCCGTAAGGAGCATGACTCTGTGGCGACCAGTGAAATGCCATTCAGACGTCATTTGTCCCAAGTGGTTAATCCATTCCCCAATGTCGCTGATTTTTTAAATACTTAGTTTTGATGGTACAAGCCCTCCAACTCTCATGATATCTTTTGGAAGGCAAAGGGTGAATATATATTAAAGAGCAGAATACATGGATTAAGGTCAACCCTTGGTGGAATTTTAAAGTGGCTTAGAAGGCGGATCATCATCTCCAGTAGACAAGTCTGCTTTGTGCCTCACGTGGTCAACACGTTTGGATTTATAGACATACGTATTCTTGTAGTAGACCCTCATGCTCCATGTCATTACAGAGACTAATGTAGAGATGTATTCTTTTTGTCTGCTTCTGCATTAGTCTCCTACTCTGTGAAGCAGAAGACGTTGTGCCTGGAGTGGTCCTTCCGCTGCTGGACGGAAACTTCAACTGCCTGTTGATTGGCCGGGGGCAGAAAACGAAGACCGTGCGGTCCGCAGCGCAGTCGCCTTCATTACTGTGACGTGCCTGCGCAGGGAGGCCAGCCTGGTGTCCCCTCTGCGCTCGAGACATTTCGTGGTGTCTGCTTTGTGCTCGCTACCGGGAATAAGCACTTTTCCATGCAGATACACACTGCAGCTCCCTGACGAAAGCTGAAAAAATCGTTAAGTTAAGATTTGATAAATGTGCATGTGCCATGGTCCAGTGTATATGAAAAGGCAGTGTTCCTTGTATTTATTTTTTCTCTTTTGTGGCCAAAAAAACCTTCATCATACTGTTTGTCACATCTGCATTTTAGTGTATGGCCTGTTTCTTGTATCTTTAAAAATGTTGCTTAATAAAATGCATCTTGCAACTGTTTTATGTTCACTACACATTCAGCCTTGGATAAAAATCAATTTCTGTATGAATGTCACACTGAGGTGAAAAAATGATTTCTTGACAGATGTTTTTTAAAAATCCTAGTCGTTTAGGGAGCTGCTCTGAGTAGTTTAAATCTGGATTTCCTGTGGAACCTTCCTCTCTGACCAGAGGTATCCAGACAGACAGCCAGACTGCTGGCAGGCGAGCTCCTCGTCTCCCCCTGGGACGCACTCCGCCTCCGAGAAGGCGGACCAGCGTTCCTGGGACGGGGCCACTCAGGGGCAGAGCCGGGCAGAGGGAAGGCACCTGTGCCTCAGGGGGGACCGCTGACCCCCAAGCGTTTCATCGACTGACCTTCTCTCTTCCGACGAAGCACACCCCTGTGAGCGTTCGGGCTGGCTTCTCCCTCAGCTGTTTCCGTTGTGTAAATGACTGCATGGCCAGAATAGCCCCGCTCAGAATCAACTGGGTGGATTTCCTGGTGTCGGTGGGTGAATGCTCGTGAGTAGAGCACAGCGTGCTGCCCTTCGCGGGTGACTCGCTCGGCGCCAGGCACGGCGCACGTGTGCTTCGCGGGTGTCGCCTGGCACGTGACGGTGCTGGGTTTGCAGCTCGTCCACACGCTCTTTCCTGGCTACTTCTCGGACAGTCGCGTGCAAGAGGGCCGGACGCCAGGGCGAAGGGCGGCGTCTGTGACCGAGGGAGGTGACGGTTCGGATGGGCCTGTGACCGCAGCCTCAACCTCCTGGGTGTGGACGTGGCCTGAGCCAGTGGGCCAGCTCGGATGGGACATGCGTGTGTCTGGGAAGGTCGGCACGGTGCTTCAGAAGCCAAGGCTATGGATTTGATCTTAGAAGGAGCCCCGCTAATCTTACAGAACCTAGAAGTTCTGTTCTTTCCATGTGCTGTCACTAAGGCAGAATTAGGAAAGAGGATTTGGAGATTCAGCACAAAACCACTGCTACTGCTAAAAAGGAAAAAAACCGTACTTAGAATGTGTGGCGAAGGGCAGTGATGTCATCTTTCTGCATGAGGGCCATGTAGAGCGTTGTTCATGGAATGGACATGAGTCACTGTTCAGATGTTTCACCTGAACCTTCGTGTGAGGCTTCTCTTGCTTTTACTTTTAAAGTCAGCCACCTCATTCTGTCTGTCATCCGTAAGTCATAATGAGGACTGGGAGATAAGCTGATACATTCGATCTTTGTTACGGTGACATGGCAATAGTACTCACTCGAACGTGAATGTTTCAAGTTTTGAATTCTTGTCCCTATGGGACATTTATTAAATACACTTATTAGGACTCTTGCAAAGTAGCCTTAAAAGTGTTAACGTTTCTATGGATAAATATGAACATATGTGCTATCATTGCAACACCTTTACTCCTATCCCGAGAGCAGTGCGTTGACCTTTCTGTAGAGGGTGAAGCTCTAATTTCTTATTACATGTATTTTTCTTTAGAAAGAGAACTCTGGAAGCTGCCAGTTTTTCTATTAACCTTGAACTATTAAAATTGTATTTATTTAATTTTATTGTTTTTTTACAAAATTGCACCTTGTGTGGCCAAAGGGCAAAGATATGAATCATTGCATAAGGGATTTATGTTTGTCAAAGAGCTCAATGTTTTCATATCCTTACTGTAGACACTTGAAACAGTTGGTGGGAAGGAACTTCCTGGGAAAATATCCTTTTCAAAGGCAGGCGTTCCTCTGGTGGTTTTATGTAAATCCTCTTGGGAAGAGAACAAGGGCTCTCGGTGAGGTCAGGGGCAGCCAGGGCCACATGCTGCTTGTTTCTATGGCAGGTTTACTCACTGAAAATGGCTTCTGTCCATTAGAAAATAAAAGCCGCCCCCTCACACAAAACTCCATAGCTGTTTTCGACATTAAAATGTTTAAATTTTGTAAATCGGTCGTTGCCATGACGCCCTGGGCTGATCACGCTTTTATAACCTCCCATCCGTGCCCCTTCCCTAAAAGTCATGAGCGCATCATAAAGTGGAAGCGCACAATCATGAAAAGTCAGAAACTGGGTGCTTCCAGGAGAGGCTTTGAAAGGAGAAGCGGCAGGAAGTCGGCCTGGGCAGTGTCGTCCTCCCCACCCTCGCCAGCATCCCCCCGGGCCACACCCTTCTCCCGGTTGCACGGTGGCCTTGCTCGCGTGTGTGTTTCACCCGAGTCCTCCACGGGCAAGGCCCGGCACATGTCGTTGCCGACAAAGGCTTTTTTTAATTATTTTTCCCTTGGTTTGGGGTGTGTAAATAGCCTAAAATGTACATTGAATTTCACAGTGTCAAAGTGTATTTTATTCCTTGTATTATATTATGCAAAAATCCCTATGTATATGAAAGTGCATAATAAATATATTTGCTTTACTGAGGATATCTTGTTTTATTTTTACCCTTGAAGCAGGACAGGCGGCATATGTCCATGACGAAAACAGCTGTTCGTTGTTTTAAGGCGTTCTCTGAGATGCTTTTTCATGAAGAAAGCCAAGCGAGGCACAGCACAGGCCGAAGGGAGGTAGGAAAACCAGAAGCCGGAGCCTTCCTGCTTTCTGCCGCCTGCTATAAGGACCCAGTGCTGGCGACCGGTTGCATACACACGTCACCCCTGACGGGTGTCGTGCCTCAGAATTACAGCCAGCCAGCGGTGCACGTGTGTGCTCCTGACCATCCGAGCAGCATGGCCTCTTAGGTTGGCTGTTCTGGGTTTTCTTGCAAACAGGGTCGTCCACCTCCCAAATGCAGCGTGTGTTCTTCACTCAAGAAATGTGGAGCCACTCGGTGGCTCAGCCTGTAATCCCACGCCTTGGGAGGCTGAGGTGAGTGAATTGCCTGAGCCCGCGGGTTTGAGACCCGCCCAGGCAACTTGGTGAGACCTCAACTCTACAATAAATCAAAATTAGCCAGGTGCGGTAGTGTGTGCCTGTAGTTCCGGCTACTCAGAAGGCTGAGGCGGAAGGATCGCTGGAGCCCAGCGGGTTGAGGCTGCGGTGGCCAGGAGCAGCCGCTGCACTCCGGTCTGGGCGACAGAGTGAGACTCCAACTCAAAAAAAAATTAAAAAAAGAAATGCGAGTCACTTGTTCACCTTGTGTTTTCTATCAGAACACGGTATGTGTGCATACACACGTGCACACTCGCACACACACACACACACACACACACACACACACCCCTGTGCGCACACACACCTGAACACACGGACCTCCTTACCCATGGGCTCCACATCCCTGGACTCAAACAGCCTCTGATCAAAAGTATTCAGGTGAAAGAAGGATTCCACCCAGTTCCACAGAGGCAAAACCTAGGTGTGTGGCGTGCAGGTCCTGCCTTGCCTCTGCCTGGACGCAGTGACGTGCAGGCGTCGTGTGGGGTGTTACACGTGATTGGAGATGATCTGCATCCGCGGGAGGCCATGGTGGGCTGTGTGCAGACCCTGCACCCTTTCCCCTGAGGTATGGGACTTGTGTATCCAAGGAGGAATCTGGAAACTGCCCCGTGGACACCAGGGACGCCGGCCCTTTTACTCCACAGAGGGTTCCAAGAATGCCAACGAGGTGCCTTCTGTTAAGCAATTTCACGATCCTCACCATGTTCTGTCGTTCCCTTCATTCTGTGTTTTATAAATTTGTTGGGCTGACAAAAATCTTGTTCTCAGAAATTTTAATAGCGTGCAGAGTGCTTCCACAAGTGGATAGCACACATAGAAAAGCTTCAGGACAGGCTGACCGGCTCAGTCAATGCAGAGTTTGCCAGCTGGCAGGCCAAGTGCAGGCCCCAAGGCTGGGCAGCCATGGCGGGCCCCTGTGTCCAGGAACCCCGTGGATGCTCAAGGCCCGGAGTCGCCCTGTCTGGTCCACTCCCCTCCCGGACGGACCTTCCATCAGGCTGCGGATCCCGCGCCTCGGAGGGTCAACTGATAGCCACCGGATACACGCTGAAGGATTATGTTGCTGGTTTCTGGGAGAGTTTCATTGGTTGTGCAAATATATGCACTTCATTTCATTTTCAAGACAGGCTTTGCCTTGCAGGGTGGCCACTATAGTAAAATTATCAATGTTAAAAAGGAGTCATTTGAAATTGACTGCGTGTTTAGATGTCCACCCTTGAGTTCACAGCATTGTTACCACACAGGCAACGTTTAGAGACCTTCTGAGAGCCCTAATCGATGAGTAGCATTTAGAAGACTCCTGTGTTATACTTAAAGCGTTTCCTCATTCATTGTCTGTATATGTGCACATTTTAATCGCTCGGTCTATTACTCGCATTTTATTTGAAAACGTACATTGAACTGTGTGTGTGTGTGTGTTGTGGGGGGCGGCTGTAATGCTCTCCATTTTTACACATTGGACATTCCTGTTTATTCCTTGGGTCAAGGTGTCAGCCATAGACATCATCTCAGAAACCTCCCTTGCCACTTCCAGACATTGCCCACACCACTCGGCTGACTCGTGACCATAATTAGCATCGACGGGTTTTTTAAATGGATGTAAGCAGAATCGAACGCTACATCCTTCCCACGCTTCCTGTTTGGGAAGACCCCCGCAACCCGCCCCGCCACTGTCACGGGGCGGCGCCCTTTCCATTGCTAGATGGGACTGTTTTCTTTGTCCTTTTTAAATTTCTGTGCAGTGCATACCCCATCGTGGGAATATGCCATACTTGTAATCTGGTAGACTACCGAGGCACATTTGGATTCTTTCCAGTGTAGGGGTCTGAAGAATACTGCAGACAACACAGGTGTTGTACATAAACACAGGTGTTGTCCGTATAATATCGTTGCTTCTCAATAATACGAGTGACATGACTGCATCTCAGGGTATATACGTGACCAGCTTTAATAGATAGGGCCGAACAGTTCTCAAGTGGTTTTATCAGTTTCGTCAATTTCTGCTCCCACCTCTTTGCCAGCGCGGGGTGTCCATTTTTTCTTCTTTTTTCTTTCTCTGTTTTCATTCTCGGCAGTTGTGTGCGAGTATCACATTGAGGTTTGAAGTGGCACTTCCCGGAGGACTAATACATTAGTCAGTTTTACATACCATGACCGTCCATTTGGATGTCATGTTTTGTGGACAAATGGGTACATTTTTCTCTAGTTTCTTGGTTTGTAGGTATTCTTCTATATTTTGGATTTAAGTCATTTTTAAAATATACACAATGCGAATATCTTCTCAGAGTCTGTGGTTTGGCCTTTCACTCTTATAATGGTGTATTTTGACGAACAAAGATACTTATTTAATAAAATCTAGTCTTTTTCAGCAGTTACGCTTTTTGTAACCTATTGTTACAAATATTGTAAATATTTGCCTGTCCCAAAGTCAAGATGATATTCTGCCATGGTTTCTTCCAATAGCTTTAACGTTCTCCTGTGATTAATTATCACATTAATCCAGCATTATTTATTGAAAAACTTTCTATCTCTCACGGCAATTCAGGGGCGCCTTTGTTATAAATCAGGTCCTCTCACATGCATTGGTCTTTCTGTCCACCCTTGAGCCAATGTCATATCCACCTAAGCACTGGAGCTTTCTAAAGTGTTTAGGTATCTAGTAGGGTGACTCCTCCCACTCTTCCAGATTGCTTCAGCTTTTTCTGACATTTTTCTAGAACTTTAAAATAGGTGTCTCAGACATTGTTTTTGTTAAGCACTGTTCTAGGCCATGTGTTCATTGGGCTACGGCT
Source organism: Carlito syrichta (assembly GCF_000164805.1). NCBI lineage: Eukaryota > Metazoa > Chordata > Mammalia > Primates > Tarsiidae > Carlito > Carlito syrichta. Next base: position 961,801 of record NW_007256200.1, on the reverse strand, counting down.
GCTGTGTTTTCCTAAGCTTTGGCCCCCTCCCCTACCTTGGGGAGGCAAATCTCCTCTCCCTCTCTCTCTTAGTTTCTAAATAAACTGTATTTCCCAATCTAAAAATAAATAAATAAAAATTTTAAAAATAGGCTTCTCAATTATTATTATTCATTTTTTTTTTTGAGTTGAAGTCCCACTCTGTCACCCACACTGGAGTGCAGTGGCCGCTCCCAGCCACCGCAGCCTCGACCTGCTGGGTTCCGCCCATCTTTCCGCCTCAGTCTTCCGAGTAGCTGGAACTACAGGCACGCGCTACCACACCCGGCTAATTTTTCTTATTTTTATTGTAGAGATGAGGTCTCGCCAAGTTGCCCAGGCGGGTCTCGAACCCGCGGGCTCAGGCAATCCGCTCACCTCAGCCTCCCAAAGGCGCGGGATTACAGGCTGAGCCACCGAACCCGGCTTTTTTTTTTTTTTTTCTGAGTTGAAGTCTCACTCTGTCGCCCAGACTGGTGTGCAGTGGCACACTCCCGGCCACTGCAGCCTTGACCTGCTGGGCTCCAGCGATCCTTCCACCTCAGGCTTCCAAGGAGCTGGAACTATAGGAGTGCACTACCACGCCCAGGTAATTTTTGATTTATTGTAGAGAAGACGTCTCGCCAAGTTGTCTGGGTGGGTCTCGAACCTGTGGGCTCAGGCAATCCACTAGTTTCGGCCTCCCAAAGTGCTGGGATGACAAGCTGAGCCACCTAGCCCGGCCTCAATCATTATTTTTTAAAACTCTGCTGAGTCTTGATCAGGTTTGCATTGAATCTACAGATCAATTTGGGGTTGGGTGAATTGTTTATATCTTTTAGTCTTCCAATCAATGAAGTTGTTTTATCCTTCATTTATTTAGGTCTTTACCCTGAGTAATGTTTCTTAGTTTTCTGTGTGGAGGCATGTGCCTCTGTTAGCCGTATGTCCAGGTAATCTGTTGCTTATTGATGCTTTTGTTAAACGGCTTTTTTAATTTAATTTTCTATTTGTTGTTGACATAGGGAAATGCAGTTCATTTAAACATATTGATCACTTATGCAAAAGTCTTGCAAAATTCATTTTTTAAGGAAAGCGTACATCGCATACACTAAAATTCACCCTTTTTAGTATAGTTTGGTGAGTTTTGGCAAGTGTGAACCATGTAATCACCACCACAATTGACATTTGGGATATTCCTATCACCTCAATAAATTTTTTTGTGCCCCTCTGAAGTAAGTTCCTTCCCTTGCCCCCAGCCTCTGGAAACCACTGGTTTCATCCCTCAATTGTTTTGCCTTTGACTGGATATCTTGCACGTGAAATTAGAGAGTAGGTTACCGCGCCTGGCTCATTTTCTTCAGCGTGTTGCCAATGAGACCTTCCCGCATCGTCGTGTTGTAGCGTGGCTTTTTCGTCCTCGTGGTCGCCAGTGTCCCACTGTGAAGCTCCAGCAAATTTCTTTATCCATTCACAAGTCCATAGCATCCGAGTTGCTTCCAGTTGCTGGCAATTATGAATGACGCTTTGAGCATTTATATTTAGGTATGTGTGTCCACCCATGCATTCATGTGTCCTGAGTAAACACTGAGGAGTGGACTTGCCGGGGCACAAGGTGTATGGTTTAAATGTGTAAGAACGGACGAGATGTCTCTCATGGTGTGCCTTCCGCATTCTTTCTCGCCAGCAAGGAGTGACATCTTGGGTCCCTCCACGTTTTCATGCACACTTGGTATTGTCTTTTAAGTTGACGTTTTAAATGGATGATGGTAGATCCGCTGCAATTATAAGAAGAAATGCAGAGGGGTCCCAGAGACCCCACTGCCCACCAACCAGCGGTAACGTTGTACAAAACTCTAGGACCTCACAGCCAAGTGTGTTAACACGACACGGTCTCGTTCAGATTTGCCAATTCACTTGCAGCCGTCATGCTTGCGTTTGGTTCTCTCCAAGGTGCGAGTTCCTGTGTCTACACCACACCACGGTCAACATACAAAAGACTACGGCCCCCTCTTGCCCTTCCAAAGCCACACCCACCTCCTTCCTGCCCGGCCAGCCCCTCCACTCCCAACTCCAGGCTCCGCTTCTGTTTCTCACCCTGCTACCCAGGCTGGTCTCCAACTCTTGGCCTCAAGGGATCCTCCCACCTCGGCCTCCCAAAGTGTGGGGGTTCAGGTGTAAGCCACCACACCTGGCCTCTGTTTCTATCACTTTGTCATTTCAAAAATGTGACACAGCCGGGCTCGATGGCTCAGCCTGTCATCCCATGCCTTTGGGAGGCTGAGGTGAGTGGATGGCCTGAGCCCGCGGGTTCAAGACCCGCCTGGGCAGCGAGACCTCATCTCTACAATAAATCAAAAAATCAGCCGGGGTGGTAGCGCGTGCCTGTAATTCGGGCTACTTGGAAGGCTGAGGTGGAAGCATCGCCGGAGCCCAGCAGGTCGAGGCTGCGGTGGCCGGGAACGGCCTCTGCACTCCAGTCTGGGCGGAAAAAAAAAAAGTTACACAAATGGAACCGCAGCGGATATCCCCTTCAGAGACTGGCTTTTTGAATCTGAATTCCCTTGGGAGGTGCCCAGGTTTTGTGTGTCAGGAGATGATCTCTTCACTGCCGAGTCCCGCTCCCGGGGACGTGCAAAAGACTACAGTCCCTGTGACCGCCGACTCACTGAGGGGCATGTGAGCTGCTTCAGGTGTGAGGTATTCTGAAGACAGCTGCTATCAACATTTGCGAGCAGGTTTTTGTGTGAACGTATGGTGTCACTGTCCGGGGACGAATGTTCAAGAATGCAGGCGTTCACATGGTCGCTGCATGCACAGTTTTGTAGAAGCAAACCTTTCGAGAGTGGCTGGACCGCCATCTGTCTGCACCAGCAACACAGGCATGCCCTCATGTCCCTGCATCCTTGCCAGCAAGATGGGCTGTCACTATTTTTTATTTCTGCCATCTGATCTGTGTGTCGTGATGTCTTGTGGCTTTTTTTGCATTTTCCTAAGGGACGATGATGTTACACTTCTCTTCGTGTACCCATCTGCCATCTATACGTCTTCTTCAGTGAGACGTGTCTCTTTTTTCATTTTACAATTGGACTTTTTTTTTGGCTGTGGAGTTTCGAAAGATCTTTATGTATTATAGGTACGAGCTGTTTGTCAGATATATAGTTGGCAAACATTTTGTCAGTCTGCAGCTTGTTTTTTGTTTCTTCACATAGTCTTTTGCAGAGCAAAAGGGTTTTTTGGTTTGTTTTTATTCTTGCTTTTGAGTTGGAGTCTCACTGTCGCCCAGACTGGAGTGCAGTGGCCGCTCCCGGCCACCGCAGCCTCGACCTGCTGGGCTCCGGCAGTCCTTCCGCCTCAGCCTTCCGAGTAGCTGGAACTACAGGTGCGCGCTACCATGCCCGGCTGATTTTTGATTTTTGTAGAGATGTGGTCTCACCAAGTTGCCCGGGCGGGTCTCGAACCCGCGGGCTCAGGCAGTCCACTCACCTCGGCCTCCCAAAGGCGTGGGATGACAGGCTGAGCCACCGAGCCCGGCTTGTAGGCAAGTTCTTAAGGCCTACAGTCAAGACAGAGTCAAGATCAGAGTCCTCCCTTTTGGGCGGAGCGGGGGGAGATTGGAGAGGTTCTGTCTCCTGAGACTGACACACCCAACGGTATAACCAAAAACCATCGCAAGGGCTGCAGGGTCGGGAGCCTGGAGCCAGGGACAGAAAACTGTATCTTTATCTAACACCCCAAGTGTGTGCCTAAATATTTGACCTTCATGGTCACAACTGTAAATTTTGCTTTAAAGTTTCCACACAGTCATTGTTAATATATTTATTTCCATGTTTGCTCTTGCCGAATTCACTTAATTTGGGGTGATTTCCTATGTAGACAATCACACCATCTGAGTGTTATTTATTCCTTTCTATCTGTGTGCCTTTTTTTTTTTTCTTGCTTCTTTCCAGTGGCTGCATGTCCTGGAACTACATTCAGTGAAAGAGTTGAGGACTGACATTCTTGTCATATTCCCAGTTTTAAGGGGAAATTTTTAATCTTTTGCCATGAAGTATGAGGTTTTCTGTAGATGACTTTTGTCAAGTTGAAGTAATGGCCCCTTCCTCCTAACTTTCAGGAGAGTTTGCTTTTTGTTTGTTTTTGTTCTGTTTTACTGTCATGACTGCTGTTGGATTTTGTCCAATGCTTCACATACTTGAAATAAATCCCACTTCATCATGATGTAAAATTATTTTTTTACATTGTTGTGTTTAGTTTGCTAATATCGTGCTGAGAAATTTTTCATCCAAATTTATAAAAGATATTGGTGTATAGTTTTCTTTCTTTTTTTGACATTGTCCTTGGTTTTAATATAAAAACTCATAAAATGAGTGAAGCTATCTTCCCTTCTTTTCTTTTCTTTCCTTTTTTTTTTTTTTGAGTTGGGGTCTCACTCCATCACCCAGGCTGGAGCGCAGTGGGACACACACGGCCACCCCAGCGTCAACCTGCCGAGCTCAGGCGATCCTTCTGCCTCAGTCTTCCAAGTAACTGAAACCACAGGCACACGCTACCATGCCCAGCTAATTTTTGATTCATTGTAGAGACGAGGTCTCGCCAAGCTGCCCAGGCGGGTCTCAAACCTGCAAGCTGAGACAATCCACTCACCTTGGCCTCCCAAAGTGCTGGGATGATAGGCTGAGCCACCTAGCTCGGCCTTTCTTATTTTCTATTTTCTGGAAAAGATTGTATAAAATCGATATTAATTCTAGAATAATTGATAGCATTCTCTGGACTTGAAGATTTAGATTCAGGAGTTTTTGTTTTGTTTTGGTTTGGTTTGGTTTGGTTTTGAGTTGGAGTCTCACTCTGTTGCCCAGACTGGAGTGCAGTGGCCACTCCCGGCCA
>NW_007256200.1:955919-956682 GCF_000164805.1 Carlito syrichta | reverse complement strand
AGCCCAGGCGGGTCTTGAACTCGCGGGCTCAGGCCATCCACTCACCTCAGCCTCCCAAAGGCGCGGGATGACAGGCTGAGCCACCGAGCCCAGCTAGGAGTTTTTAATTGTAAATTCAAATTTTTAACAATCATCGGGTTTCAGGTTATCGAATTCATTTTGGTTGAGTTTGGGTGGTTCATGGTTTTCAAGGCATTGATTCATTTATTCAAAGTTCTTGGCTTTATTTAATATCCTGATACTAGAGATCTGTGTCTTCTGTCTTATTTTTGTCATTCTTGTTAGAGTTTTATCATTTGACTTTTGAATTTTTTGAAGAACTAGCCAGTGACCGTACATCCACTCCATCACTCCCTGACACCCAGAGCCATGTCCAGTCCTGCAAGCTCCATTCACGGCAAGTGGCCTGCACTGGCGGACCTTTTATTTATTGTCCTTTGTGCAGTATGTTTACGGCGCCTTTCCTGTATTTGCTGAGATACACACACACTCACCTCTGTGTCACAGCTGCCTACGGTGTTCAGTACAGCCACACGCTGTTGGGATGTACAGCCCCACGCAACAGGCGACACCGTTCAGCCCAGGTGTGTGGCGGGCCACACTGTCCAGGTGCGTGTGAGCGCTCTCTGTGGTGTCCACACCTCGAGGAAGCCTCCACGGCCGAGGGAGGTGTGTGACCTGGTTGTTACCTTCTTTTTCTTTTTTTGTTTTTCTGAAAGCGGAATTTACTGAGAGGACAGAAAAGCTCCCACGGTGGGGGGGG
>NW_007256200.1:921600-955726 GCF_000164805.1 Carlito syrichta | reverse complement strand
GGGGGGGGGGGGGGGGGCGGGGTGCCGGAGGGATTCGCCCCCAGCTGGACATTTCTTACATCCCATCCTCACGCCCTGCCCCGACCCGTCTCGGGGACCCTCCTCCCAGTGCCCAGCCTCCATGCTGTCTGCCAAGTCTCAGCGATGGCGACGGACCATCCCGCCGCGGGGCTCTGGCCTTGTCCTCGTCCGTCCCCTCGGTGGTCTCTCCATCAGCGGCCACCCATTACCTTTTCCAAAACCCGCTCTGCCGTGGCTCCTCCTCTCCTAAAACTGGATGCAACTGCAGCATGCACCAAGCTACTTACAGAGGCGGTCCTTCCAGATGCTTCCTCCCCCGGGCCGCCAGCCCCGACCTGACAGCACCGAGCCCTCTGCTCAGGTCCCCGCAGGAAGACTCGCCCCTGCTGGAACTCAGGTGCTCTGCTCGCTCCTGGCTGCTTCGCTGGGGTCCACAGAGACCTCTGTCCGCCTCCCAGCGGGGACATTTTCTTTTCAATTCCCGTTGCAATCTGTCTTGCCTCGCCTGGTCTTGTTCTGCTGTGAGCCACACAGATCGCCTCCTCTCCTCCCACGTAAGCCCCATTCAGATGGAAATCGCGTCTCCCTCATCTGGGTGTCTCTCAGGTTGTCTCTTACATGGGGAGTGTTCAATGACTGTTCGCCAAGCTGCACTTTCTTTTCATTCAGAAACAGCTGTGTGGTCGTGAGAAACATTCAGATCCTTCTATTTCGGGCCGCTTGTTAAAGCTCCCTCTAGGCTTAGTCGTTCTCAGACAGGGACCCAACTCTCGGTGCAAAATAGTATATATTTTCTTCTCCCTGCTTTCCCATCTGTTCCACTCACCCTGTGTGTATTGAATGGAACAGGAAGGCAGAGCAATTATTCGTCACTGATTCATTTGAACATATGTGGCAGACTGCTTAATTGCTTTTAGCTGATACTCTGCCCTGACCTCTTTGTACTGGACACAATTCAGTTGAATTCAGTTGATTCTTTTAAGGAGAACTTAGTAGCTGTCACTGAAGTTACACACACACACACACACACACACACACACACACACACAACACACACACACACACACACACACACACACACGGCCTGTCCATGTGTCCTTCAGTGATCCAGCAAGCGTGGAGAAAGGGTAGTTTTCAGGCAAGCAAAAACAGTGAGTGGGCTGTGAGTCCCACTCCACGCCCTGCCATGACATCCCACCCTCTGCTGGGGCGGTCATGGCATCGGCATCTTCGGCCTCCGACTTGAGACCTGGTGATAATAACTCTGTCAACATCAGTTTTAATAGACGCTGAAGTGGAAACAGGTGGCTCCATGGGGGACATCACTCATTAAAAATAAAATTGGTAAAATAAAAGAAGAAAATATATACTGGGATGGAAAAGTTATACCCTTTTTTTTTTTTTAAAGAGTCAGAGTCTCACTCTGTCGCCCAGGTTAAAGGGCAGTGGCACGCTCACGGCCACCGCAGCCTCAACCTGCTGGGTTCGGGTGATCCTACCTCTTCAGCTTTCCAAGTAGCTGCAACAACGGGCGCATGCTACCACACCTTGATAATTTTGTGGTTTATTACAGAGACAAGATCTCACCAAGTTTCCCAGGCTTGTCTCAAACCCCTGAGCTTAGGCAATCCTCTTACCTCGGCTTCCCAAAGTGCTGGGATGACAGGCTTGAGCCATTAAGCCTTGTGGCCAAAGAAGGTATACTCTTACCCAAAAAAAGAGAGGCCCTAGAAGAAAACAAGATGAAATGACAAGAAACAATCAATAAAGACTATCATTTTTGCCTTATTTTAAGGTTCCAGACTATATTTCATTTTATCGGCTAGGTTAAAAATCCCAGTGGGGTCTCCAGAATGCTAGGTCAGACCTGCCTCGGGGGTGGTGCGATTGGTGCCACACAAGAGATGAAACGGATTGTCAGGGTGGAAAATACAGCTTATTTAGAAAGTAAATTGGAGCAAGAGGAGGTTCGCCTCCCCAAGGTAGGGTAGGGACTACAGCTAGAAAACATGGCGGCCACGGCTCAAAGAGACACAGGGACATACCAGAGCTCAGCAAAGTAATGGTGAAGGCTGATAGAGGTTGAGTGCTTTTAAACCTTCCCTTCGATGAGCAGGTCATCAAGGTGAATGGGTGGTGGTCTGTCCCACATTATCACAGAGGGCAGGTAAGCCCAGGTACTGACCTCAGGTGATGGCCGCAGGCAGATGGGTGGGCCAGTCACATGATGGCTGCCATGGTGGGGTTTATTTGTGTCAGGCAGGTCACAAAGGGCTGATTAACTTGGGGCTTACGAGTGAAGACAAATACTGAAATAAAAAGACTAGGCAGTACAAAACAAGCTGGGGAGGGTTTGTAACACAGTTTTCAGTAGCTACGTCTGAGAAGCCGGTTCTGTCCTTGGCTAGTGATTGGAGGGTAAGTTAAGTGAACGACTGGGGAAGCATGATCAAGCTGCATGGTTTTGCAATGGCTTCTCATTGCATCTGTCAATTCCATCCTGGTCCTTTCATATTCTGGGCAAAAATAATTCGCTCTTCATTAAACTGTGAAATAAATTCTAGTCAAACATTTTAAATTTAATTTTCATTTGTATTTCTCATATTTATTACTTCTTTCTACTTAATTGTAGCCATAGTCACTGTCTAGGTGCTTCTTAATTGAGAATATATTCAGGGTCGATTGGACATTGAGAATGAATTGGTCGACCATGAGAACGGTTAGACTGGCCTCACTTAAACACGGAAGCACTCTATTTGGTCTTTCATCCTCTTGGTTCTAGTGCCTTTAATCTTTGTCATGGACAATCTGTGACTAACAGCACCTTTGTTTCAGTGCCAGAAACTTTCCATGGGAAGTGTGATTCATTTATTTAGTTAGTACATACATACTGAATACTGAATATCTACTAGTTTCCATGCTAGAAACTGATAAACAAGAAAAGCACGCCAGGCTTGGTGGCTCAGTCTGTCATCCCAGCACTTTGGGAGGCTGAGGTAAGGGGATGGCCTGAGCTGCGGGTTCGAGACCAGCCTGGGCCACTTGGCAAGACCTCGTCTCTACAATAAATCAAAAATTAGCTGGGCGTGGTAGTGCATGCCTGTGGTTCCGGCTACTTGGAAGGCTGAGGTGGAAGGACTGCCAGAACCCAGCAGATCGACACCGGGGTGGCCGTGAGCGTGCCACTGCGCTCCAGCCTGGGCCACGGAGGGAGACTCCAACTCAAAAAAACCAAAAAAAAACAAAAACAAAAAGAAAAGCACCATTTCGGCACCTAAGAGATTAATATTCTAACAGTCTCTTTTTAAAAAGCGAGAGTAGAAATACAACACAATAGAACCAGAATGTATGCTCTGTAAGAGCAGAGATGACTTCTTTCTGGCTCACAGCTGTATTTCCAGCAGTGCCTGGCATGAAGAAGGCGCTCACACTAAATCAATACATGAACGCTTTGAAGTAGTTCCTAGCCAGAGATGAGATCGCAAATATAGAAAGCTGGGGTGTGTTGTTTTTATGTAGCATCTTGGTTCTGCTCCCCGAATTGCAGAGGGGATAGCCAAGCTGTACGGAGGCAGAAACACTTAGCGGCCCTGTGGGACGCCGACCGCCCAGAATGCGGGCTGGTTGGGTCAGAATTCTTTGGCCCCAGGTGACGAAAAACAACTTTTGCCAGAATGAATGTATTGGGGGTATATGAGGCACTCACAGACTCTGTGGGAAAGGTGAGGAACTTGGCCTGGACATGGGCAGAGTTCGAGCTACCCCCGGTCCTAGGAAGAGGACGTACAGAAAGCGCCCAAAATACTGGTCTAGAGCATTGCTGCTGGGATGCACGAATGCCAAGAGGTTTCGTGGTCTTTGCCCCTCTGGTGACGTGCCAGTGAGGTCAGCCTGGGCTGTGCCTTCACCTCTTGGCTCGGAGAGGACAGAACACCTCGCCAACTTCCTGAAGACAGTATCTCATGAAGAGTACATCGTTCTCGAGAAGGAATCGGGGTGCTGTCAGGAGGAGAAATGGATGCTAGGAAAACCCAAATATAAAATGCCAACGTTGCTCTCTCTGTGAGCAGACTCATGCCAAAGACAGAGAGGGGTCTGGAATTTCACTGGCGAGCTTACACATCCACCTGCTGGAGTCTCAGAGATGCCAGCAGAAGACACATGACTTCTGGGCTCGAGACAAAGAACTGCGTTCCTCATAGCACAACAGGCAGCACACATTTCCTTGGAGCACGGCCTTTGCTCCCACCCCAGCCTCCAGTCGGACTTTGCATGTGCCGTGCTGGGCATCAGAGCTAAGGCACCCAGAGCCCAGGAAACCCTCGATCCTGTGAAGGGGTCGCTAGCAAACTCGCCCCAACTTGGCCCTGGAGAGAGCCTGAGCCACAAAGAGATGTCCCTCTGCCCTGGAAGCAGACACTAACCCTCGCAAGCCAGCGACTGCACAAGCATCTCTGAGAGGATAGTTGGGAATGAGAGACGGGCAGAGGCGTGAGAGACGGGGAGAACCGGCCCCCGACAAGATGAGAGGGTGAATTAAGTTGGGTCAAAGAACACGAACAGTTGAATAGCTGACTTGCATCTGAGATGGAGGAGAAAGCCAATGTCCAAAACTTTAGACTAAAGTTTAGGGAGACCAGAGCAGCGGCCCCCAGTGTTTTTGGCCTCAGAGACTGATTGGGTGGGCAATGGTCTTTCCATGAATGGGGGGAGGGGGGATGGATCGGGGATGACTGGAGCACATGACGTCTGTTGTGCCCTTTCTTTCTACGGTTGCACTGGGAGAGAGAACACAGCTTCCCATGAAGCAGAATCAGCGGGAGGCCTGAGCTTGTTTCCCTGCAACCTGAGGGTCTCATCTGGGGTGGGGGGAGACAGCAACGGTCCAAGTGTGTTGCTGACATCCAGTCTGCTCCGTGGTCTTGTGTTGGTTGCTGTCACTGCAGAAAACCCCAGTCCACAAAGAGGAGGTTGAAACGGAAGCCGGTTTTCCAGTGCCTTTGTGGCAATCTCAGGCTGTTCCGCGTTTTCATCCAAAACGCACGACGATTTGAAGCTGTCTCAAACAAACACACACCCCCCTGCATGTGCGATCTCAAGCAATCGACCCTCTCTTAGCACGGACAAAGTCGATTCATCGGGCTTACCCACAAATGGGTCATGATCCATTCCTGCCCAGGTCAGGGGTCTTTTGTGGGTGGGAAGTAACACTCAAACTCTTCTGAGAGCTGAGATGGGTGACAAGCGCCAGCTGGGAGAATGAAGTCCCCTGGCTCAGGCGCCTTCAAAATCTCTGCTAATGTTTGAAACGCAAGCTCCGCCAAAGTTCGCTCGTCGCCCCCATCATTCCAGTTTGACTTTCCACGGAACCACTGTATCCGCCAGCTTGACCACAGTTGTCGTTCTCCCCTGAGGTGACGGATTGCGTTTGATGAGCAGGTTGACCATGTCACACAAGGAAGCAAGTCTGGCGACCCATCCTGTGTCACCGAAGCGTGCTGCCGATGGTGGCTGTTTTTCTAAAAGAAATCTCTGGAGCGCCTCTCATACCTCAAAAACTCTGGCCACTGATCTTCCAGGTAGAGTCCGCCTTTAGAAAGTCAGCTCACTTCTTTGTAGAAGAGAAGACGTGTGCGCTCCGTGTCCGTCCCCTCACAGAGCTGCGTGAACAGACATGAGTTAAGGGCTTGCCCTTTCATGTGGTTGATCATTTTAATCACATCCTGCATGAAGGGAAGTTCAGGTGACTTTTTTCGGTGAGCCGGTGTTTCTCTGTGGATGACACAGTGTGTGGACCCACACTCAGAAGCGACCTCTGTGACCTGAGAAAGCCGTCCAGCCGTGGCCACCGTGCCGTCCGTGCATAGACCGACACAAAATGAGCAGTTCCGCTTTCCTGAGATGCCATCATTCAAAGACTTGAACGGCTCTGCAGCTGTGGTGTTGGTTGGCAACCAAAGGGCGCATAACATACCCTCACGCACATCCTCCTGGAAAATAAGTCGCACAGAAACAGGCGTCGTCGCCGTGTCAGCATCGGGAGATGCGTCAGCCTGGTGACTCATGAGTCACAGGCACCGGAGCCTGATGCTCGCTTTGGAGTCATCCTCAGCCCGGACTGCCCCTCGTTGCCGGTGTGGCTTGGGCTGGCGGATCACGGCAAGGACCGTTTGTGCCCCCTTCCGCCGGGCAGAGCTTGAACAATTGCAGGAATGCATCTGTGAAGCAGGGTGAAAGCATGAGAGGACCCGGCAGAGTGGGGTCTGGGACTCCACCACGCATTCGGCTTCGCCCAAAGCCTTAGTGAAAACGGACTCAGCCCCTGGCCCCGGGTCCGCGGGAGAGCCCTTGGCTCTGAGCCCGCACCAGTGAGCTGACCCTTGGCGCTAACTCCTAGCCCAGTGGCAGGGCCTTGCATGGGGCTCGGGCAGGGCAGGCTGTGGCCATGGTGCTCGAAGGCATCTTCCCCGCCGCGGCCGGCGTGTGCGACACAGACGTCCTCTCTGCCTGTGCTCACAGGCACTTCCTGGGGAGCAGAAGCCACACTCTGTCTCCTTGGCCCTGGCCTTTCCCTAGGGGCAGTGACAAGGTTACAAATGTGGGACGGGAACCAAGAGTGACACCCTCAAGCCTTGATGGGAGAAGGGCGTGGGCCTGGGATCTGCCTCTGCGGGAGACTTGGGGAGACAGGGCGTGGTTTCTGCTGGCCACATACGTCGGTCTGTTGAGGGTACGCGTCCGTTTAAAGATTGAAAGTCTGGCTGGGCTCGATAGCTCAGCCTGTAATCCCGCGCTTTGGGAGGCCGGGGTGAGTGGATTGCCTGAGCCCGCGGGTTCGAGACCCACCTGGGCAATTTGGCGAGACCTTATCTCTACAATAAACCAAAAAATTAGCCGGGCGTGGTAGTGCGCGCCTGTAATTCCGGCTACTTGGAAGACTGAGGCAGAAGGATCGCCGGAGCCCAGCGGGTCGAGGCTGCGGTGGCCGGGAGCGGCCACTGCCCTCCAGTCGGGACGACAGAGTGAGACTCCAACTCAAAAAAAAAAAGATTAAAAGTCTGAAGGTAAACTCTGTATGTTTAACATTTAAGCAGTCAGTGACTTAAGCACAGGGACTTACAGCAAGTAGCCCATGTGGGTGAGGGACTCTACCTAAGCCATTTTTGAAGTGATTTTAAGAGAAAGAAAAACTGCCAAGTCATTTGAAAATATGAGCGATAAAGAACTAGCGGGAATAGAAAACAAAACTTTATTTTTCGAGTGGAGTTTTTGTTTTTACTTTAAAGATGTGGGGTACAGTTCAGGGGTGGGTATGCAAATATTAATTAAGAAAACGGAACTTCTTAAGCCAGAAGTGCGCTGTCATTTGTAAAGTCACAGGCAACCTCCTTCTGAGGTACTTCCTCGTGCTTGCGTGTGGCCCTACTCAAGTCCTGAATGATTACTCATGACACCTCTTCATAGATAAAAGAAAAACTTGACTCTATTACACTTACAGCTGTTACTGACGATATATGTGAATCCAATACACCCCCCAGGGGTGCTTTGGAATACAGACACGAAGGGGGCCCAGAGTTTCCAAGCAAGCTCTGCAACGCATGTATGCCTTGGTTCAAGAACGTTCTCTCTCATTCCTTCGGTCAACAGGCACTGAGTGGGAATAATCATTTATCTCATCAGTGGATGTATTTTCAGTCCTACTTAAAACAATAACATAGACATAAACTGTGTCTCGATCAGCGGCTTTCCAGCCACGCCGACCATCGGAACCACCTTGACGGCTGCCCAGGACTTGCTGGCGCTCGGCTAGGCGGTGACGTGTGGCTTCCTCAGCGGAATGACCCAGGCAACTCAGTCTCCATCGCGTGACAGATGTTCACCCAGGTGGATGATTTTCCACCCCCACCTCAACTCCTAAGATTTTCTATTTTGACTTTTTGCATGCGTTTTTCTAACATGCTTCCTTCCCATGAGGGACTCCACAGGGAAGATTCATGATTTCAAAGACCAACGGGCCGTATTCCCTTCCTCAACCATTACACGGAGAACAGAGGTGCTTCTGTTTCCCCCTCAGGGATCCGCACAGGAAACAGCAGCAGTATTCCAGGGGTGAGTGATTTTTATCCAATTTTTCAAATGGAGGCAGACAACCATGCCATGGGACATGCGACCACAATGCATAGGAGACACTTGATAAACCTTGGGTGTGTGCAGACTGAACAGTATCATTGAGTGTCCTACACGCTGTAAGCAGTCTAGATATCTGAAAGGACCAAGTCTCCATACAGAAATCAGTCTAAGAATTAGAACAAGAATGCTCAAATGCAAGCAAACTTTTTAAATTTTACTCATGAAACTGCTTCAGAGTTTTTGTGTATATTCTTTTCCCAGATTCTCCCGATGATGCCATAGTGCATTTACTAAAATCAAGAAATTGACTTTAGAGTGATACTATAACAACATTATAGACCCTTTTTGTACTTCACAAGTTTTTCTGTGCCCTCTTTTTAAATTTTTTATAGTTCTGTGCAATTGTATCACATATGTTCTGAAGTTAGTAGCCAATCCAGTTAGAAAGAGAAAAACAATAGTGGCATTTGTAAAGTAGGTAGTTATCACTATGGCATGCAATGTGTTTGAAGAACTCAGGTGAATCAACTGAAAAAACCACCATAAGCCATTAGAGATTTCATTTCAGGAGTCAATACGTAATATGTCTCTTCAGCGGTTTCCATATATACAAACAATAACCAAGTACAGTATGTAGTGAAAGAAATACACTGCATTAAAATAGCATTTTACATCGACCAGAACGGCAAGAATTTCGAAGTTCGATTTTAAAAACCTCTGTTTTATGATCCATGAGAAATAGGTATGTGTCCCCCGCCACCACCGTTGCAGGTGGGAGTTTGGCTGCCCTGGACCCCGTGGAAAGCAACTTTCTCACCATGTAAGAAAATTGTGAGTTCATTTATTCTTTGATCCAGCGATCCTATTTTGGTCGTTGACCTACAGATGTGCCCACACTTGTCTGAAACGATGCAGGTACAGGTTCACTTATTGAAGACTGTTGGAATAAGCAAAGAAAACATCGGCCAACGGTGACGAAAGCATAGCAGACCGAAATGAAAACTGATAATGGCCAGCCATCTGAAAGACATGCCCGCCAGTAGGAGCCTGATCAAAGATATGATTATCCGTTTACTGTAGCAACTGTAAAAAGAACGAAAGAATGAGGATGCCGGCCGTATGTCAATCTGTTAGTAAAGCTTAATCAAGCTCTCCATGATGGTCTGTCATGGGAGAGGAAAGCGTGGTACAGGACAGTCTGTACCTTACGATTCCTCTTGCAAAAGAAAGATGATTAAAAAAAGATTTGCGTGAAACAATAATCATAATCCTCTAAGAAAGGGATTGGCAGTAGTGGGAAACTACCGGGGGCGGGGGAGTGGGATTGGCAGTTGAGGGAAACTGCCGGGGGAGGGAGGGGCACACCTCATCCACAAGGATATCTGCCTAATCGACGTTTGTATACCTAGCCCTGAATTGTACCCCCTGTCTTTAAAATAAAGAAAAAGACCTAAAAGATTAAACAATGTATATTTTCAAAATAAAAACAATTACTTGATGATTTTTAAAGAAGGGTTTATGTGAAACACCCGCCAGCAGGATACCTGAGAGGCACAGTTTACACGAAAGGAGGGAGGGGCCTGGGAACCGAACTCCCAGTGCCAGGCGGGAGGCAGACTTCTTCACGGGACACTTCTCTTCATGTTCCCAGAGAACACACTCCCAGTGTTAAAGAAGCCAGTGACACTGACGGATCGCTGTTTTGAGCTCGTTTTCTAGCTCCATGTTTTGAGATACTATTTATTCCTGGGAGCCTTTTAATCCTTTTTTTCCTGGATGTAAGAAAGCCCCGTCTGCCCGTCTGAGCGTCTGCTGGAGCCGTGCCATGAGGACTCAGGACGGCGTCTCCTCGTTCACCGTGGCTGCAATCTCTCGGATTGGCTCAAGATGCAAAACTGCTTCCGCCTGGGCTGCACGCCTCCGATTCAAACCCAGCGGCATCCACCATTCCTGACTCGACGACCACAGGCAGATGACTTAACCTCCTTCGATTTCAGTTTCCTTTCTGCAAGAAGAGGACACTGCATTCACTACAGGCTGTGAACCCACGCAGAACACCTGTTGAGGCACTAACACAATGTTAGCTGCCTTTATCGTTTCTCTTTGTTTTCCACATAACTCGACACATTTCGCAAACAGCATTTCAGATGAACTGACTTCGACAAAATACGGGTCTCTCGCTCCTTCATTAATCACTTTTGTAGTCACTGGTAACCTGGTTAAGTGTGAATGGTTCTGGCATAACTCTCTAGCCATACCCGCTCTTTTGCGTCTTCTGATACTGTGACTAAGCCTATAATAGACCGTGTCTATGTGTTCAAACTAGGTTAACAGTTTTTAATGAAGAGCATATTCCTTCATAAAATACTAATTGCTGGTTTATGGATTTTTTTGGAAAATGTTCATTCCATTAAAACACTAGCTAGATGTTTATATGCAGGCAGCCACTTTTTCCCCTGACTGATCAGCTTTGATTTTGGTGAATGCAACTGTATGCTCTGGTTTACAGACTAGAGGTAGAACAGAATTGCATACCTGAAGAATGCCAAGTTAGTAACAAAGGTTATGCAGAGATAATTAAGAAAGCGATGAATGCAAATTAAAAGCCAAATCAGCATTAGCAATAAGCTTTCTCATCAAAGACTAAGAAAAAACTCTGAAATATTCTCTTTGGGAAAATGAAGCTATGGGTTAACTCCTCCAGTGGGTTCCCATAATTGATTTGGGAATTCCCATGAACAGATTACCAAGACTTGCAAAACTAGTGATGAATCAAAGAAGAAAATTGTTCTGACACTTGTTTGAGTTGAGAAAGAACAATTGCGAAAGAACTATCTCAGAGCTATTGCAAGAGTTACCAAGACTATCAAAATAGAGGAGAGAAATCAGGCTTAATTCTTTTTTCTTTTTTTTTGAGTTGGAGTCTCACTCTGTTGCCCAGACTGGAGTGCAGGGGCCGCTCCCGGCCACCGCAGCCTCGACCTGCTGGGCTCTGGCGATTCTTCTGCCTCAGCCTTCCCAGTAGCCGGAATTACAGGCACGCGCTACCATGCCCAGCTGATTTTTTTTTATTTTTAGATTTTTTAGAGATGAGGTCTCGTCAAGTTGCCCAGGCGGGTCTCGAACCCGCGGGCTCAGGCAATCTACTCATCTCAGCCTCCCAAAGCATGGGATTACAGGCTGAGCCACTGAGCCCGGCAGGCTTAATTCTTAATACAGCAAGAAAAGACAGGATCAGGTAGGAGGGTCGAATTGGTAGACAAACAATGGCTAAGGGGACACATCAGTGGTAGAGGAAGTCTTGCTCAACTGACCCCACAGGATGCTTGCTGAAGGCAAGTGCAGGGTACTGTCCAGAGGTGGACTGTTCCTCCTACACCTGGCTTCTTCCTGCCCCCTCCCTCTGGCCAAGGTTGGTCTCTGAGGAATGCACATATTCCCGGGAAGGAGTCATGGGATGCAGGTGATCAGCAAAGCTAAAAGCAATGTAGGTGCCACTCTTAATCAAGGTCATTGTAAACACCGTATAGCCATTTGAATCATTAATTTGCTTGATGATAAAAGTGCTTGCTGGGTTGTCCCAAGGTGTGGATTCTTTCTTCGCCAGCCGGCCGCCCAGCGGCGCCTCCCGAAAGTTCTAATAAACCCATGTCTCTCCCCGCTGGACCTCTGGGTGACTTCTACGGAATATGTGAAGAACCCTATGTGCAAGCCCTCTCGGATTTGGAGTTACCGCCCGCCAGCAGGCCAGGACAATCAGGTCTCAGAGGCACAGGGTGAGGAATCTGGCGGGACGCAAAGAGTGATCAGATGTCCAGGGTGGCGGATTCGCTCTAAATTGACCCAGCAGGACTCTTGCTGCAACTGGACTCGCAAGGTGGGCAGAAAAGCCGGGCTGAGAAGGGGGCTTGGGGGCGGGGGTGGGGGTGGGACTGGCTGAAGTTTGGTCAAAGAGACAGAGCCTGAAGCCGAAAGTCAAGGTTTACAGATGAGACTACACGTACACACGTCTTCAAAGGAATGGTGTTTGGTGCCCCAAATTCATTTCCAAAACAGTAGGGTGAAATGTTATGTCATAAGCACAGTCGTTTTCTCTGAGAACTCTATAATGGAAAAAGCGTTGCGAGGTTTGGAGCTGTGTTTGGCTCATCGCAGCCATTATGAAATGAAAAAGAGCCAAGGGCCAACAACGTGACCCATGGACCAAATGGACCAAGCTAGCTTTCTCTTCTTCAACATCTCGTCGGGACAAAGGTGCAGTCACCAGGTTCTGAGAAAGAAAACGTCTTCAGTGCTGTATCGACCAATAATATCACAAATGGCCCTCTCACTGTCCCTAAGCAGCAGAATGTATTGAAAAGGCAAAGGATGAGGGCTGTTTTTTTTCCATTTGTAGTCAAGCACTTTCTTTTTTTTTTTCCTCATGAGAAGAGCCTTCCCTTGACATGCACCATATGCTTTTCCTGTTAGCCTTCATAGGGGATGGATGCCTGCCCTGATGGGGATCCTTCAAATCACCTTGGCATGAAGCTTCCTGCATGGCACATAGTTGAAAACGTAGCCAATTACGTGTATCTTTCAATCCCCAGGCAAAAGCTTCCATCAGCCTTCCCGGATTAAAATATCAACTCTTTAGAATTACTGGGAAGAACATTAAACAGCGTCCATCCATTTTCTACAACAAGGCATTGAGGGTTTCACTTTTTCCTGGTTCACTTGACACATTTTACTATTTCTCCCCTAAAGAAGGCAACGTCTTTTGAGACACAGTGTGGATGGATTGTACCGAGGACTTGGAGAGAGGCTCCTGGGAGGTGGCACCCTTGCTGACCCCAGGCAAGAGGGAGATCAGCCGTCCCATGGCTCGAGGAGACCATGCCTTCTGGTTTCCCAGTCATTACCCTTTCACACTGCGAGGAGTTGCTCTTTGCTTGCTGAGCAGTTTAGGAGAGAAACCAACAATGGGACTGAATTCCTCCTGCTGCCTGCGGGCTCTGTCCTTGGGGGGTGCCCTGGATATGAAGAACAGAAGCTGGCTTGGGAGCTGGGGAGATGGAACACAGGGGCGGGAGGCAATCTGGGATGTGTTTGCAAAGAAAGAGGCTTTTAGGACGAGGAGAATCAGCAAAGCCAAACAGCCCGCGCAGCAGACACAGCCATTGTGGATGGTACGGACTGCCCAGGGTGCAGAGAGACGCCTTCTCTCGGGAATCCGTGAATTCTAGTAAAGGCTAGCTTGGTGATTTTGTTCTTAGCTATGCCTTCTAAATCATTGATTCTCTTCTCTTTCTCTATCTTCCTCAGCCTGGGAGCTGTGGAGAGTGTACAATTTACCAAGAGCTTGTTATGTTCCAAGCACTGTGCCAATACAACTCTCTTGTGTTTAGGATTTACAAAAGTTTATGAAATAAGTTTTATTGCCTATGTTTTATGAGTTAAGAAAATAGTTTAAGGCTGGGCTCAGTAGGTCAAGTCTGTAATCCTAGCACTTTGAGAGGGGGAGGCGAGAGGATTGCCTGTGCCCATGGGTTCGAGAATGGCCTAGGCGAGTTGGCTAGACTTCATCTCTCCAATAAATCAAAAAAATGTAGCCAGGTGTGGTAGTGCGTGCCTGTAGTTACAGCTCCTTGGAAGGCGGAGGTGGAAGGATCGCCAGAGCCCAGCAGGTCGACGCCGGGACGGCTGTGAGCATGGCATTGTGCTCCAGCCTGGACGATGGAGTGAGACGCCAACTCAAACAACAACAACAACAACAACAAAATAGTTTAGAGAGGTTAAGTAACTTATTCACTGTCAACAAAGTCAGTAAAAAGACAGAGCCACAGGTCTGTATTTGCCATTGTTGACTGAAATTGAAGGAGGAGGCAATCTAGGATCAACGTGTGGACGAACCCAGTAGATGGAAACTGAATATGGAACATAAAACGTAAAGGTTGAGAGATCACCTCTGAGCTCACAACACCAATGAGGAAAATGTTCAACAGTCATTGAAAGGAGGTACCTATAGAAACCTAGAATAAACTTAGTGTAATGTAGTCTCTGCCTCAGCCTAACCATTTTTGCTTAGACTTGTCAGACCCCTGACACGCTTTGAGTCTAGCACAGGTTGAACATAGATAAGTTTCCAACAGGCAGGTTTTAGGAAGGCTTCAGACATTCTACTGCAGGCCAGGGGGCAAGCCTACCCTACCCCCCCGCAAATCTCCATCAGATGCAAGACCAGGACAGCCCAACCTTTCAATGCATGGTTTGGCATAATCATCCTAGTAAACTTTCAGGTTCCTTGAAGATCAGAGATCACCCCTTGGCTGGCCGAAGTCATGGAAATGATAATAAAACCGCCTTTTGGTCAAGGAGTTTGTGGATTGCCGTTGTTGTCTCCTCTTGTGACTGCAATCAACATCAAAGACCAGCAGTGCAGAGGTCCAGCCTCCGGAGGGAATGAGAAAAGAAAGACAAAGAACAGCGGGAATGGGAGGACTCTCTCCTGAAGAGGTGAGCGCGATGTTATTCTCACAGCGTGCCCCTTATATAGGGCCAAACTACATAAACAGGAAATATCAATGCTAGCAACAGCAGGAAATAGGTTAATGTTCGCGACTTTCTCGGCAAGATTACCATAGCACTAACGTCCATGTTATTAATGATTTAAAGTAAAACCACTAACATTTGTGTTTTCTAAAAACTCTAATAAGTCAAGTTATGATCAAGGCAGGCCACATCCGGACTTCGCAGACTTGAGGCCGCCCCAACTGATTTCTAGTAAATCAACACTCTCAGGTGCAAACATCAAAGAAGGAAGTACTGATCAAGCTCTTGTTGGAGCCAGGCCAGGAACACAAGGACCTTGTCACACTTACGTCCTTGTCTCCTTCACCGCAGCCCTGGACACTCCTTGGAGCCAAAATCTCCCCATCCAAAAGTCCTTAAATATCCCCATGTTGTGGCCCTTCGGGGCCACACTTGCCTCTGAGTGTCAGCCCTCTTTCCAATCTGTGAAAGGTGAATAAGGAACTTTCCTTCCTTCCACTTTCTTACTGGCTGCAATCTCACATTATTCCCATGGCCCTGGCCTCAGCGCCGTCTCCGGCCCACCTGGCCTCAGGTGACCTTTTCGGTTGTTTTGTGCCTTCCATAAACAATAGACCGATAGACACCTCACTTTTTTAATGTTGAGTAATAATGAATAATTTTGTAATAGGAAGTATTTAAGAGTAACAATTCTCCAAAAATTGAAACAATAAACATGTACATGAAGTTGGTGGCAAAGACCTGCCTGGCAGGAAAATTTGGAATGAAATGATCTCTCAGTCGTTATCTCTTAACTATTGCCTTTTGATGGCACTACAGAACAAAAGATAAAAGGTCACCAAACCTTTCTGAGAGCCAGGGGATGGTGATCACAGGGGTTTCTTCTTGTTTTCTGAGCTCTGTATGCAGAAAACTTCAAAAGTCACGCAACCCTCTGGAAGCATTTTTGACAGTTTCAGCTGGAGCTGGCATGCTGTCAACAGGTCGGCAAATGGTTATCTTTGACTATAAGGAAAGAAATAAGATGAAGATAGGGTAAGCGATTACGTATAAGCCCATTTGGGAGTAAGGCCTCAATGCCCTTGCAAAAACAAAGCAAGCAACACAAAACACCAACGACAAAACCATTCGACCACCAGAAGTGTTTTTATTCATTAAAGCTTCAGCAATACACTCATGTTCTTGCCTTTTCACAGTGATCCATCGATTAGCAAAGAGAAATAAGGTCTGGTCAGTTGTCTCTTAGGGAAACTTGAGAAGCCATGGTGCTGTGCTTTCCGATGGCATAAAGAGCACATTCCATTCACTAAGGATTCGGAGGCCGAGGTGGAAAATCTCTCACACCGACATGTGTGGCTTATTCCCGGAAGAATTATCTTTAGCATCGATATTAATTTATGCAGTACATCTAATAAGGCAAAGCAGATAAAAAGTTGATTTTCATAGGTTTCTCTGTGAGCCATTCCCTTTGTAGTTAAACTTTGGAGAAATTACTTTGAGATAGCATGTGAAGTGTTAGAAAGAGCCCGGGGGGAGCGCCAGGAGACCTAGGGAGCAGTTAACATGTTGCTGTGGTTTGTTCCACATCCCTTCCCAGCCGCTCTCATCTGAAAATAGAAATAATAATTCCAGTTCTCCCAGCTGCTCATATGACTATGAAAAGATTTTCCCGAGCATAGAATGAGAGATGCCATATCGAGATTTTACATATGGGTAATTGTGAAGACTAGAGATTCAAAATTATTTCTGCACTTTAATTGAAGAGCCATGTTTGAACAGAAATGTGAGCAGTCATCAATTCCACCCTCTTCCCACTAACCAGGCAACATGGGCTCAAACATTTGCAAAGAAGAAAACGGGAAGGCCACGGTGAAGGGAGGAAAATTACAAATCATGCTCAAGTATTAAAGGAGAATCTACTTTGAGGACAGCGTTGGATGGTCTGTTTGTGCTTTGTTCGGGTCATCTGGACAACAGCCGTTTTGCGTGTTCCCACTTTCGTTCCGTGACGCGGTCTTCCGCCGGTCTCGTGGCGGTCTGCCGCGACCGTTTGGGTCCTCACAGCTTACCTGTCTGCGTCTCGCTTCCGGCCGAAGTTTGAAGCCCGTGCCTACCCTTCGCACTACAGAAGGCACCCACATTTTCAAAAACCCTGTTTTTATTTTTGAGTTGGAGTCTCACTGTGTGGCCCAGGCTGGCACAATCACAGCCACCGCAGCCTCGACCTGCTGGGCTCAGGCAATCCTTCCACCTCAGCCTTCCAAGTAGCTTGAACGACAGGCGCGCCACCACACGGGGCTAGTTTTTGTCTCCTGTGGAGTCGAGCTCCCTCTGTGTTACCCAGGCTGGGCTCGAACCCCTGGGCTCAGGCAATCATCTCGCCTCCGCTCCCCATAAGTGCTAGGATGTTAGCGTGCACCTGTCATTCTGGCTACTTGGAAGGCTAAGGCGGAAGGATCGCTGGAGCCCAGCAGGTTGAGCCGGGGTGGCTGTAAGTGTCCCACTGCCCTCTCTAGCCTGGGTGACAGAGTGAGGCTCCAACTCCAAAACAACAACAACAACAAAGTGCTGGGATGACAGGTGTGAGCCGTGAGCCAAGGAGCCGGGCCAAAACCCTAATTGTCATGAGCCTGTAAAAGGCCGATGCTTCCTTCGAAAGGGAAGCCAAAACCAGAACAGCCATGCTCTGTACACAGACTCCTTTTTCCAGATCACGCAGGCATCCCCTTCACTATGGAACAGAATGCTTTCATGAGCAACTGACACACATTTCAAGAGCATGTGTTTCTCCAAAGGGAGATTCCGCTGACAGTTCCTATTTGTGAATGAAAAGGTGGAAGGCAAGTTGAATTTCTGGAGCCACTGAGTGCTCTTAATCCCCCAAATACACCTTTTCATATCCCCAAGTTTCTCTTTAAAGCAAGTACAGTGCAGGAAGCTCAGAAGAAAGAGGGCGTTACAGGGAGAGACGTGCTTTTTTGCCCAGAGCAATGTAATCAATCTAAACAAAGGCTGGGATCCCAGAAAACTCTGGAGATCAGAAGAGGACGGCTGCCACAAATAAGTAGTTTGGGGAACTCACTCTTGGGGCAGCTGCCAGGCTCGCAGGGCCCCTTGCTTTTTGTCAGTGGTGACTGAGCAATGAAAACATCAAGAATTCTCAGGGAGAATTGCCCAAAGCAGGCTTGAACACACAGGTGTCAAGTAATGATTCGCTCATGGCTAGAGGTGTCACCCACGTTTCTCTTTTTTTTTTCAATCTGTTTGGGATTATCCTTAATGGGCGCAAAGAACCCAAGGGATTTTCTGAGCGTGTCCAGAGCAGCATTTCTCACGGAATATGTGAACCGTCTCCTTGCGTCAGAATCCGTCTGGGGGCTAGGTGTGAGGTTGAGCTCACGGCAAAATGAACTCTTGAATGCAGTCGGTTGCAGAGTCATTACAGACTCCACATTTTAACTTAAACCTTTGTATGTGGCTGATTTACATAACTCTGCTGTCCTCTGTTCTACCCCTCACAGATATGCACTCATTGTAAAATTAATAACAAAACTAAAACGGCTCTGGAGTTGCAGGCCCACTGTGATCCCGCAGTGCGGAGAGCACCGTGTTTAGACTTGGGCCTGTGTCCTTAATGCCTCAAGCCTATCTGAATGTCAGTTCTTTTCTATGGAGTGTCCAAATTTAGGCCAACTCTGTGATGGTCCGAGTCAATGCACGGCTGCTGTCTCTGGACGCCGATTAATTGAGAGGCAGGAAACGGGCAGGAAAATGTTTACTTCTGAATTCAGAATTCAGGGACACAGAACCTGGCACCTGGCATTTTTGGAACTGGTCTGCCGCCCCTTGGGTTCCGCAGTCCGTTGTTATAAGTTTAGGGTTGCTGGTACCTATACATTGACGACGTGACTGACAGAGCATTGTGTAAAACTTAAGTTCCAGCTGCATCTTGTCAACAGTAACGTTTATGATCCACATGTCCCGGCACTGGCTATGACCGGGCAGCTCACAGTTGCTCTTATCAGTAACACCAAACTGAGGAGCTGATCAAACTTGCCACAGAGCAAGAGAGTTAACAAAGCCTACTACATAGTGAAATATTCTTCACTGCAACATGTTGTTGGTTAGTAGTTAGAGCATGCGAGAAGTTATATAAATTATAAGACCTATGGTCACGTGGGCGCCATCTCTCCAAGTCTGGGACCAGTGATAAAAGGGAGTGGATAGGGCTTCATCTCTCTCAGTTGACTGAGTGCAGTCTTCAGGGGGTTAAGGGTTCTTTGAAGTGACTTAATGGGAGTCTATAGGAGATAAGGGAACAAGCTTTCCTTTGCTAACTCTCAGGAATGTAGGTACATGCAGACCGGCTCAAATGCTGGTTATGCTTTTCTTTAAGGTTATGCCTTCTTGAATGGCAGTGGGGACAGACAATAGGTTTCCTATCAAAGCCTGGAGGATGAAGACAGCCTGTAGAGCGCATTCTTTTTTTTTTTTTTTTGAGCTAGAGTCTCACTCTGTCGCCCAGACTGGAGTGCAGTGGCCGCTCCCGGCCACCTCAGCCTCGACCTGCTGGGCTCCGGCGATCCTTCCGCCTCAGCCTCCCACATAGTGGGAACCGCAGACGCGCACTACCACGCCCGGCTCATTTTTTTATTTATTGTAAGAGATGAGGTCTCGCTTGCCCAGATGGGTCTCGAACCCGCGGGCTCAGGCAATCCACTCACCTCAGCCTCCCAAAGGCGCGGGATGATAGGCTGAGCCACTGAGCCCGGCCTAGAGTGCATTCTTAATGCTAGCGATTCCATCTTAGAAGAAGACTCCAGCTCACATTTCAGAAGGCAACAAGCCAACAGGCCCAGATGTTTGCCTCGCCAGCAGAGACAACACTCAGCTGCAGGTGCTCCATTCCCACCAGGGGACGCAGGGGCCACAAACAGAGCAGGACTTTCCCCGTCAGACACGCTGCCTCCACAGACACTGTCCTGCGGTCACTCGTGGTAGCACCAGCATCTGCCATCGAGGGCTCTGCCCAAACCCAAGACTCTTCCTTGTGAGATGTTGGCATCTCTCTGGATCAGGACAGGACTCACTTTTTGTGTCCACGTCACTGTTCCTGGACTGGCTTGTTAACCCCTTTTTCTGATCTCCTTTTCTTTTGATGTTGAGTGATTTTGAAGTGAAACGTTGACTCTGTAACATTTATAGCTCGATCAAGTGTGCCATCATATATGGTTGGCAGAACTGTGGCTGGCTTGAGCCCGCATGTGCACGGCTCTGACTACCAAGTGAACAGGTGGTACTAAGGAGAATTGCCTCCTTGGGAATTCCATGTAGGTCGTGGCATTTATAACTCAAGCAGTGTCACACGTGGACCTGATGATGTCTGACTTGGAGCCTCTCACAACAGGCCCACTTACACCAAACCTAAAATGACTTTGTTCTTTGGCTGAGGGGACAGAGGTCACGTCCACAGATCCATCATCAAAACGAGAGTACAAATAAATGTGAAGCCTTCTAAACTAATACCACTGAAAGAAATCATTATGAAGCCTGGAAATAACCTTGAAAACCTACTTACAAAGCATTTCTGTCAGAAAACAGTGATGTATTTGCTTCAGAGGGTTTCAGTAAAGTCTTGTCAAAAGATCATGCCTGCCAGTCAAAGAGAAACCAAGAAGCATTCTACACAATGCTCAGTCGGTCACATGGTCAATATATAGGTACCAGCAACTTACAATAACAGACTGTGGAACCCAAGGGACGAGCAGACCAGTTCCAGAAATGCCAGGTGCCAGGTTCTGTCTCCCTGAATTCTGAGTTCAGAAATGAACGGTTTTCTGCCCGTTTCCTGACCAGGCAGGTTTAGGGCCTCCTAAGAGAAGGGTTCTTCAGTGACCACAGGAGATGCATGTTGTGAGTCTTCTGGTTGGCAAAGACGAGAACTCCATTCGAATTCTTTCCAGCCAAGAGGGAACTTCACTGAAAGGCTGAGCTGCCCGACCATGGCACCATGTGGCGACTCAGCCCCTGGGGCAACCCAATCCAGGAGCTGAACGCCCTCCTGAGGGGTCTCTTGGGTCCTCTCTGGGGGGAAGGCCATTTTTTAGTTAAAGATCAGCTTCTTTTATTGGTTAGGGTCTTCAAACAACAGAATATTGCGGTCTTCCCTCTTCCCAGGGAAGAACTCAGATCAGCCCGCCTCTGGATACTTCAACTCAGCCAAGGCAGGCAGGGTCCTGTCCCGACGGGCTTCCATTTGGACTTCCGGGTCTCACATGGGGAGAAGTGACAAGGGTGCGGTTCCCAGGAAGAGGGACAAACAGAACCCGAGGGAGATAAGCACCTCACAAGGAGAAGAGAAACCATCACCTGTGCTCAAGTGGAGACTCCTTGTCAAGGGGGACCGAGGGTAGAGGGATACAGAGACTGGGTGGTGGGGGAGGGTTGGGACTACATTTTCGAAAGATCCCGAGGCTCAGGAGGGGTCCTGTCCAAGTGCTGGTGGCAGAAGCCCCAGGAATTGTCAGGCTGATAAGACGGCAGCAGCCCTGAGAAGACTCTTCAGAAACAGCTTTGCCGCCAGTCCTTGGCGCTTTGCCGTGGCGGGGACGCCCTGTGATGACTTCCTGCGGTCTCTGCTGGTCTCCAAAGGACAATGTCCGCAGGGGTGGGGGCCTCCGCCAAGCCCCCAAGTGTCACTGCTGACGCCCCTCACCCCCGTCACCCTCCCGCTCTGAGGATGCCAGAATTCCATCTCCCCAACTGTCGGTCAGGCTTTATTTTCAGCAAATTTAATAGAATAACCAATGCACAGTTCTCTGTCTTTTCTCTTCTTAGGCTGTTAGGTCTTAAGACAAACAAACAGGAAAGCAAAACAAAATGTGTTGGGAACAGTTTTGCAACGTTCTTTTATTCTGATATGGAACCTTATTGACTCTGAGGGGTTTTGGTTTATTTTAAGAATTTCTCCTTTTTTTTCCCCCCAAGAAAATGCAGTAAATATATATTGGGCTGTTAAAAAATTCTCTAGGCATAGCACTTGAATAAACATTTCTCTAGAGATTATACACAACAAGCATATGAAAAGATGTTCAACATTACTAATCAAATCAAAACCACGATGAGGTATGACCTCACACCCTTTAGAGTGGCTGCTGTCAAAAAAAAAAGGCCAGAAAAAATAACAAATGTTGGCAAGGATGTGGAGAAACTGGAAGCCTCGAGCTTTGTTGGTGGGAATGGAACGTGCTTCAGCTGCTATGGAAAACAGTATGGTGGTTTCTCTGAATTTTAAACATAGACGTGTCCTACGCCCCCAGCAGTTCCACCTCTGAGTGGATCTCCACAAGGCCTGCAAGCAGGATCCCAAGAGCTGAGAGACTAGGTTTGGGGAGGAGGCAGGGAGTCCAATGTCCACAAACCAATGCGGCACACTTTTGCGAGAGAGTGTCATTCAGTTGGGGTCTTCGGCTCAGCAATGAAGAAAACCTGCTACCACATGGCTGGAGCTTGAGAGGATTATGCCAAGTGAGAGACGCCAGTCACCGAGAGAGACTTTACAATTCTATTGACAGGGGGTATCCAGGGTACTTGGGTTCCTGGAAGCAGGAGGCGGCTGCTGGAGCGGAAGGGGCAGAGGATGAAGAGAGTTTAGGTTTTTCGAGACGAGAACGTGCTGGAAGCTAGTTGCACAGCCATGTGAATACACTTAACACGACCGAACTGTACATTGAGAAATGGTTAAAATGGTGAATGTTATGCTATGTGACTTCATACTCTGAACGTAATTTTAAAATCAGCTCTAGGGACAGGTCTTTTTGTACTCCTTAGACTGTAGTCAATGTGATTAGAATTTGTTGTTCTGAAAATATGTTGATTATTTATCTAAGTAGCAATGTTTCTATTGTGAGTTAATTTGACATAAATAGATGTTTACTGTAATTTAAACTCTCCTAGATTGTATGATGTTTTCTTCTTAAAATTATATTTAGGCAGTTGTAGCTGCCTTTATCATTTTTGCCTCAACTTTTAAAATATTTTTTGTTTAATTTTTTGTTTATTTATTTATTTATTTTTTGAGTTGGAGTCTCACTCTGTCGCCCAGACCGGAGTGCAGTGGCCGCTCCCGACCACCACAGCCTGACCTGCTGGGCTCCAGCGATCCTTCCGCCTCAGCCTTCCAAGTAGCGGGAATTACAGGCATGCGCTACCACGCCCGGTTGTTTTTTTTTTTTTTTTTTTATTGTAGAGATGAGGTCTCGCTTCCCAGGTGGGTCTCGAACCCGCGGGCTCAGGCAATCCACTCACCTCAGCCTTCCAAAGGCGCAGGATTACAGGCTGAGCCACCAAGCCTGGCTAACTTTTAAAATATTATAATAAGATGTTTATAAACGCCACTGATTTCACAACTGAATTTTTCCCTACACAGTTCAGGTTTTTAAAAATGAAGAATATGTGTTTAAAACAGTGTTAACATAAATCACAATTAATTATGTTTCCAGGCACATCAACTAAACCGGACCTCGCAATTAGAGAGCTAATTATGTTGAAAATGAAATTTCACTGCCCCCTAGGCTTAGTTCAGTTATTTCTCTGCTCTAATTTAGACACGCAAGAATTTATTTGCTGCTAGGCAACACCTGATAAAAATATTCAAGAACGTGCAAAGACAATTATATACCTACAAAGACATGCAAAAAACGGTTTTATGTGAGAAAGATGATGATCTACTTAAAATTTTGAATATTTTCTTTGCTTTTGATGTGTTTCCATTACAACCAGATTTTATAGCTCTTACCACAAATCTGGATTTCCAAAGATACCGAGTTTTGAAAAAGTGAGGTTAGGACCGAGTTTTTATACACATCAAGGCATGTGTCTCTCTGCACTAAGGCATGTGAGCATCAACCAGGTGGGTGTCATGTTATAGGTTGATAAGTTAAGACATTTTATTAGAATATGTAACATAGGGCCGGGCTCAGTGGCTCAGCCTGTAATCCCAGCACTTTAGGAGGCTGAGGCGAATAGATTACCTGAGCCCGCGGGTTAGAGACCAGCCCAGGCAACTTGACGAGACCTCGTCTCTACAATTAATTTTAAAAAAAATTAGCCAAGTATGGTAACACACCCCTGTAGTTCCAGCTACTTGGAAGGCTGAGGCAGGAGGCTCGCCGGAGCCCAGCGGGTCAACGCTGGGGTGGCCATGAGCATGTCATGGTACTCTAGCCTGGGCGACAGAGTGAGACTCCAACTCAAAAAAAAAAAAAAAAAAAAAGAGAATATGTAACATAATACGGCATCACAGCAGTGACTTAAGAGGGGTGAAGACTAATTCTTACAGAGAGATTGAGCTTAATACTGATATGATACAAAGCAACTAGGTTTTGGGGAACTGGCTTCATGTTTCTAATTTTTACTCTGTGACAATAGATCAAAGCAGTGTTGAACTTTTCTGAATGCCAGTTCATCCTAAGCATTAGTAGAGCCACCGCCTGCTCTTCATGCTAAAACAACACGCCAGCAAGGCACACAACCCTCTTGTGAGCCTCCGTAGAAGAAGAGGAACTGACTTGAGGATATTTTTAGAAGAGAATTTCTTTTGAGTCAGAGTCTCACTCTATTGCCCCGGCTGGAGTGCAGTGGCACGCTCAAGGCCACCGCAGCCTCGACCTGTTGGGCTCAGGTGATCTTCCGCCCAGGTTTCCAAGTAGCTGGAGCCACAGGTGTGCACCACCACACCCGGCTAATTTTTTGACTTATTGAAGAGACAAAGTCTCACCACGTTGCTCAGGCTGGTCTTGAAGCCCTGAGCTCAGGCAATCTTCTCGCCTCCGCCTCCCAAAGTGCTGCAATGATAGGCGTGAGCTACTACACCCGGCTTGGAATTTCTTTTCAACATTAGTGCCGAGGCAGGGATCTACTGCACGGAAGCAGAACTTTCGATGCAATAGAAGGAATTGTTTCCTTTACGGTTTACTACAGAGAGCCAGGTTGTTGAAAAGGTTACAAACAAAACTCATGTTTTCATCTCACTTGGTTAAACCGAATGTTTGAATGTCAGTTTCTGAAAATCAGATTCTCTCCAACTGTGTTTAAACATCTTTGACAAAAGTGGGCTTATGTCAAGTGAAGCAGCATGAGAAAATAATGATGAATAAAAGCACAAGGTGTGTATATGTATGTGTGTATATATGTATGTGTGTGTGTGTGTGTGTGTGTATGCACATAGTAAAGGGATTAGAAATGAAGTTAAGAGCCGGGCTCGGTGGCTCAGCCTGTAATCCCGCGCCTTTGGGAGGCTGAGGTGAGTGGATTGCTTGAGCCCGCGGGTTCGAGACCCGCCTGGGCAGCGAGACCTCATCTCTACAATAAATCAAAAAATCAGCTGGGTGTGGTAGCGCATGCCTGTAATTCCGGCTACTTGGAAGGCTGAGGAGGAAGGATCGCAGGAGCCCAGCAGGTCGAGGCTGCGGTGGCCGGGAGCAGCCGCTGCACTCCAGTCTGGGCGACAGAGTGAGACTCCAACTCAAAAAAAAAAAAAAAAAAAAAAAAAGAAATGAAGTTAAGATCAGAGATGTCTTTTTATTAAAGATGAAGCCACAGGATCAAGTGACAGTTGAATTTCTGTGATGAATGTTTCTTGTGCTGAAACGTTGTTGTAACTTCCAGTGTTCAAATGTTTCTTGGCATGTTCTGTATGCAACTATTGATTCCAAACAGGCTGACAATCTTAACAGTTATACTTTAAAGTAACCAAAATGCTAGGTGAATAAAATAATCTGTATTTTTAAAAATTCCTTTGGAATTACAACTAACTTGGCCAAAAGACCTGGATGCTGAGCATGCACCAGTATGTTAGATTATAAATGTTAGATGAGCCACTCATTGTTTAAGACTGCTAATAAAATTAAAAATATTTATTTATAATTTCATTATTTATTCACATTCATTGATTATTTCTGCTCTCTCTACACAGGAAATGCTAAGAATTATCTTTAGATATGCTAACAATTAAATTATTGGCCAAACTAGTTCTTTTAAAACAATACATATTTAGGTTTAATGCTTTTTATTTTTGAATCAGAGTCTCACCCTGTCCCCTAGGCTGGAGTGCAGTGGTACACTCTCAGCCACCCCAGTGTCAATCTGCTGGGCTCCAGCAATTCTTCCGCCTCAGCCTTCCAAGTGGCCAGAACTGCAGGCATGTGCTACCACGCCTGGCTAAGTTTTGATGTACTGTAGAGATGAGGTCTCACCAAGTTGCCGGGGCTGGTCTTGAACCCGCAGGCTCGGGCAATCCACTCACCTCAGCCTCCCAAAGTGCTGGGATGACAGGCTGAGCTAATGAGCCCAGTCTTATTTAGGTTTTTATGGAAAGTAAACCTTCAGAACTTAAGTATATTGGTGACAGAAATGTCACTTACTTGGATGCGTATGAAGCTGTGATTAAAAACACAGCGTGGACAATCTGGTTTTTCTTTGGCCTCTCTCTTTAAGTAAATTCTCATGAGCCCAGCTGTTTTCTTCACCTCCAAAGTGTATGGCCAAGTATATGGGGGAGGTAAAGGAACACAGGGCCCCAACTGTCCACCGGTCACCACGGGTCCTCTTCTGCAGTGACGTTCTCGTCTACGATGGCAGGAGAAGCACGAGCAAGAGGCAGCCAAGATGCAGCTGAGTGGACCCCGAGTCACAGCACAAGGACCCTCGGGTGGAGAAGCCTGTATTGATCATTTGGCTTCTTGGCCACTGGCTCATGGCAACCATGTTCCCTTCTGCGTCCTCACCGCGACTCCCCAGAGCCGAGGGAACCCAGTGACCCTCTGCCCATTGACCAAGCGTTATTTTTAAGACGTCATCAAAGTAGATACAATCGGGTTGCAACGTTCTGAGAAACTGCGAGCGAGTGTTCGCTCTACAGCAGGACCAGAGTTCTTTATGGGCTCAATTCCTTTTTTTTGAGTCGGAATCTCACGCTGTCACCCAGACTGGAGTGCAGCGGCCGCTCCCGGCCCCCGCAGCCTCGACCTGCTGGGCTCCGGCGATCCTTCCGCCTCCACCTTCCAAGTCGCTGGAACTACAGGTGTGCACTACCACGCCCGGCTAATTTTTTATTTATTGTAGAGACGAGGTCTCGCCAAGTTGCCCAGGTGGGTCTCGAACCCGTGGGCTCAGGCCATCCACTCACCTCAGCCTCCCAAAGTGCTGGGATTACAGGCTGAGCTACCAAGCCAGCTTACAGGCTCGATTCCTAATCTTTCAGACGCCCTGCTCACTCCAGACACGGTAGAAAGACGGTGATGGAGGGAAGCTTTGAATGGTTTTGCTATCATGCAAAGCCACATAACCCTAGAAGGACAACTGATATCCTTCATGTTTGGAAATCACATCTCACTTCATTGAGATCTCTAAAATCTATATCTAGTTCATCTGACACGTGTTTATTAAGCACCCCACGTAGCCGTGACGCCTGTGTGCATATTGCGGTGTATGCCATTTGCTATATGAGAAAAATCTGCAGTTTATAATTGAGTGGGACACACACACTTGGGATACGAGGTGAAGTCCTGCATTCTGAAATTAAGTAAAAACTCATGACGACGAAGCAATCACGTGCTGCCAAGAAAATCTGTCATTATGTCCTAAATTAGTGAAGTAGCCACCATTCCCAAAGAAAGGAAAGAGCATCCCAAGTGGACGTGGCCTCTCTGGAAGGGCTGGCCCTTGAGGGGCATCTGGACCACGGCACCTACTCGCGGCTGGCCGAGATGTCCCTTGATCTCCACACTCCAGTCAGACGGCCTTCCTTCTGTCCTCCACGGCGATGCCTCCCCCTGCCAGTTTCTCTGAGTCAGCAACACGTCTTCCCCACGTTTTGCTCAAGCGCCACCCACGCAGGGAAGGCCTCTGCACCCGGGCTCAGCATGACGGGCGAGCATGGCAAGATGATCACGCGCCTTTCTTTGGAGAGCTGTTGCTGTGTAGCAAACCACCTTGGCTTGGCTGGTTTGTGCTGCTGGAACAACATGTCACCATGCCCCACACGATGGCGTTTTTGGTCAACAGGGGGTCACACACGCGGCAGAGGTCCCGCATGATTATAGCAGCGCATACGTGGAGACCTGGCATATGACGCTTGACACTGGCATCGCGGATCCAGCCTGAGAAATGACCGCTATTCCATGATGGGCTGGCACGCCTGGATTTCCACAGGAAAAAGCATACAAATAAATGTGTATGTATCATCCATGCTGTGTAAATACGCGCTGTGACGTTCGCACAATGCTGAATCTCATCGTGTTTTTCAGAACCCACCCCTGCTGTTACGCGAGGCCTGACTGCCTGGGACTGGGTAACGTGTCAAGGACAGAAATGTATTCCTGGCAGTCCTGGAGGCCTGAGGTCAGGGCACCAGGGGCTTCCGTGTCTGGCGAGAGCTTGTCCCATGATCGTGCCTTCTCACGGTGCCATCCCGCATGGGGGAAGGAAGAGGGCAAAACGGGTCCCAGCTGGTTCTCTCCTGCCCTTTATAAAAGCCTGATCCCACCCGTGAGGGCGCAGCATCCACGTCCGATTGCCCCCGAAAGGTCCCATCTTCCAAGACTCTCACATTGGCGAGTATCTTCTAACACGTGAGTTTCCAGGGTCCTTCAGACCACAGCGTGGAATGGCTTAAGGCAGCTTGCTCTCGCCGCCTGGTCCTGTCAGTTGTCTGGGCTTGACCAGGCGGTTCTCTCTTAGGATTTCTCTTGCCACCCGAGGGTTTGATGGGGAAATATCACCATCATATTTTTTCCCCAACTGTCTGGTGCCTCCGCCTCCTCGCCCTCTCTGCCGGTCCGTTCTCATGACCTTTTGTCCTCCAGGGGCTCCCCACGAAGCTGAACCTATCACAGAATGATATCTCATTTCTTGTGGCATCTGGCTTCTAGGTAGCAAGAACCGGAGGCTGTGTGTCCGTTAAGGCTCCCCCAGAACTGAAACAGTGTCCCTTCTGGGATGATTCCTTAGTTAAGGCAGGTTCACTGTGTAAGAGGTGCAGAAATACACTCTACTTCTTCATAGTGTTTGGAAATTCACGCTACAGGCACATGTGGACAGCTGGTGTTACAAAGTGATTGATACCATTGGGAGATACAATGTAACACAAACTTTGCTGTTGTCATTGTTGTTTTTTGAGCTGCAGTCTCACTCTGTCCCCAGACTGGAGTGCAGTGGCCACTCCCAGTCACCGCAGCCTCGACCCGCTGGGCTCCGGTGTTCCTTCCGCCTCAGCCTTCCAAGGAGCCAGAACTATAGGCGCGTGCTACCCCGCCCGGCTAATTGTTGATTTATTGTAGAGACGAGGTCTCATCAAGTTGCCTGGGTGGGTCTCGAACCCACGGGCTCAGGCAATCCACTCACCTCGGCCTCCCACAGTGCTGGGATTACAGCCTGAGCCACCGAGTCCGGCCTACAAAGTAACACAAATTTAAAGTGAAAATATTAACCCAAATTTTGGGTTAAATGCTAACCTACATAGACAGGCTGTTTTGGAAGAAGGGGTTTGAGAAAAATGGAGGGAAACTCTGGTGAAACGTGAGGGCATGACGCGTTTTGCCATTTGTTTCTGGCACAACCAGAAGCCAGGACAAAGAGAGTCAAGAATGAATTAAGGGGTCACGAAAATATCATCGTGAAAAGCCTGAAATGAGGAGTAGGAAAGCAGGGGAAAATTAGGATGCGTGAGTGACAGCATGCAGTTGTGCTCACCAAGGTCACGAGGAACGTGATGTGCTTATCTAAAGCCAAGAAGAGAGCCTCTGACATGGCCAGGACACAGCCACCGTCCTGAGCTGGAGAGTGGGCTGAAAAGCAGAGCTGCGTTGCTCACGGAAAGGCCTGGAACGGCCCGTGGACTGAACGTGCTGACAGGGCGCGCATCCTCGCTCCTGGAGAGAAGTGGATCGCTGCTGTGTCTGGTGCGTGTCCCTGCGACGTCTCTTCCAGTTCAGCCTCAAAGCTCGGATGTCTAAGCCATAGATTTTTCTTCATTTCCTCCAACAGGGATTTCTTTTTCTTTTTCTTTCTTTCTTTCTTTCTTTCTTTCTTTTCTTTTCTTTTTTGAGTCAGGGTCATACTCTACTTACTCTAGCTTACCAGGCTAGCTTGCAGTGACATAATCATAGCTCACCGCAGCCTCAACCTCCTGGGCTCAGACGATCCTCTTGCCACAGCCTCTGGCATCACTGGGCCAACAGGTGCACACCGCCATGCCCAGTTTTTTTATTTTCTGTAGGTGCGACATCTGTCTGTGTTGCCCAGGCTGGTCTCAAACTCCTGGGCTCAAGCAACCCTCCCGCCTCAGCCTTACAGAGTGTTATGATGTGCTTATCTAAAGCCAAGAACAGAGCCCCACCCCAAGTGGTATCTCGAACAAGAGATGTAATTTAACCTGGTGGGCATCCCTCGACCCACTCCAAAAAAAACACTTGGTCCCCTTTTTCTATGTTTCAATGAGCT
Organism: Carlito syrichta; assembly: GCF_000164805.1. NCBI lineage: Eukaryota > Metazoa > Chordata > Mammalia > Primates > Tarsiidae > Carlito > Carlito syrichta. Next base: position 925,543 of record NW_007256200.1, on the reverse strand, counting down.
CACACAGTGCACACCGTTCAGAGTAGCGTCTGTCCTGGGCAGCTGTTCTCACCTCCGCCAGAAGCCTGTGTTGCCTGGCCCTGTGTGTTGGTCCACACGATGGCTGCTGTGACATCTTACGATCTTGACCTCATGGCTCCCAGCTGACTTCATGCTATAACCCCGTCAATGTGTTAGCCCCTATTGGGCACACAAGGATCTCCTTATTATTCTTGTATGCACTGGAACTAGGACCCTAGTGGGGCTTTGCCGTAGGTTGTGTTGCTGTAAAAGGCTACCCGAGGCCTTTTTAGAGGAAAGAGGTTTCAGGCTGCACATGCATGGAGCCAGCACCATCCCAGTTTCCGGGGAGGCCTGGGGCTGTTTCCACTCCTGGGGAAGGTGAAGGGGAGCTGGCGTGTGCCAAGACCGCATGGCGAGAGGGGAAGCAAGAGAGAGGGAGGTGCCGGCTCTGTTTCACAGCCAGCGTTCGTGGGAAGCAAGAGCGTGTGACTTGCTCTCATCCCGGGGCAAGCACTAGGCTATTTATGGGAACTTCACCCCAGGACCCAAGCACCTTCCGTGAGGCTCCGCCCCTGACACCACCTCCCTGGGGACTGCATTCCAACAGGAGAGTGGGTGGGAATCACCCAACCACAGCAGGCTTGATGTCACTCTTCCTGTTTGCTCACGAGAAGGGGCATCGTCTGCTGACAATGGCACGGTGTTGTGTCCATCTTCCTCGCAATATGCTGAGGCCACTTCTACTCCAATACACTGCTGATGCCGGATCAGTTGAGAGTTTTGGGGCTCTTGGTATGGATGTATATATTTCATAGAGAAGGACATAAATTTTGGGGGAGTCAGGGGGATGCTATGTTGTCAATATCCCCTTTAAAATGTGTCATTATTATTTTACTGGGAGTCTCACCCTGTCACCCAGGCTAGAGTGCAGTGGCACCATCATGGCAGACTACAGCCTTGACCTCCTGGGCTCAGGCAACCCTTCCACCTCAGCCTCCTGAGTAGCTGGGACTACAGGTGCGTGCCATCATGCCTGGCTAACTTAATTTTAATTAATTAATTACATTTTGGGGTAGAGACAAGGTCTTACTATGTGGCCCAAGCTGGTCTCGAACTCCTGGACTCAAGCTGTCCTCCCACCTTTGCCTCCCAAAGTGCTGGAATCACAGACAGGAGCCACCATGCCTGGCCCTCATACTGAAATTTAATTGCCATAGTAAGCGTGTTGAGAGGTGGGACCTTTACAGTGTGATCAGATCACGAGGGTTCCAGCTTCATGTTGGGATGAGTGCTGCGACCGTGGAAGTGGGCTGGTCATCCTGGGAGGGGCTCCGGATGAAAGGGTGAGTTCAGCCTGATTTCCTCTCTCTATCGCCTGCAGTCACTTCAGCAGTGGGAGGACTTTCGCCAGAGGCCAGCACCACGCTCTTGGACTTCCCAGTCTCCAGAATCATGAAAAACAAATTTATCTGCCTTGTAAATTACTCAGTCTGTGGCATTCTGTGAAAGCAACAGAAAACAAGCTCAGACACTGCCCGAACGCCAGAAGGTCCCAGGGTCCCATAACACATAGACTAGAGCAAGTTGGCTAAACTTCAGAAAGCTGAGCCACCACCACCCCAAGTTCCCCCAAACCGTGGGAAAGCCAGCATTATGCTCTAAGTAATAAATAGGGCCAGTGTCCAATTGAGTCCTGGGAAATCACTGACCATTGGCCATTTTTGACTGGAGGAGAGGAAGAAGGAGCCAGTGAGGAAGCAGAGGCACACATGGTCTTTTGTCAGGGCATGCCCCCCCCACCAGTGCTTCCAGGCGACACATGGCAGGTGAGGGTGTGGGAATCGGGGGAGAAATGCCAAGGTTGTAAAACCGGCGCTGACTGCAAGCCAACTCGCCAGCGGCGACTCCACAGGTGAGGTCCACAACGTGTACTGATGGCCAGCATGCCAGGCAACTGGTCATTCTGGGGAATTTTCTATTTGTGGATGGTGATAATGAGTGATCAACCTGAGTCAGCAGAAAGTAGGAATCCAGATCTCGTCAGGAAGTCGCCATTCTGTGTCGCTGGCCTCAGACAGGGTCGGCTCATGACACTTCATCACATATGCTTACTAAAAGCTGGATTTTTGTATCACTGTGTAGGGACTGACTTGTTTCACTTGCAGGGAGGGGAAAGCGATTCTTTCTCAGAAAAACATATTTATACTAAAGAAATACACAACGGAATCAGCTAAAGAGAAACTCAAGGCTGTAATCATTGTTTGTTTAAATAAATTGAGACGTGTCTACATTTAGCAAAAAAAAAAAAACCTGGAAAATGCAAGTTGTATTTATGTGATATAATACTAGGATTGAAATTCCTGTCCCTAAAGCTAAAATTACTTTATAGAATAAAAAGTGAAAGACGTAGCTACTTAGAACAGGATTTGAGTTGATATTAAGTGTCATCTGGTAAATTAGACTGACAAGACATGGGTAAACCAACATAACTTTTTATATTACATCTTAAAAAACATAGACTACTAATAAAAAGCTTCATGCACTGAACTACCAGTTATGAGTTGTAGGCTGAGAAAAATGTTTACTTGAATTTAATTATGGGAAAGAAGGAAAACCAGCACGTTACTTGGAGCAAACCGAGGTGCTGTGTAAGCTGCTCATATATCAGCAATCCCAGTGCGGACGAGCTCGAGCTCACAGTCGCAAGGATGTTGGCAAGAGAACCCCGTCATCTTTTTCACGGGTTGGTTATTTGACCACCGACTTTAATCCCAAATGTGGCCTTCAAAGGAAGACGTTCACTGGGTCTGTGTGTGCCATTTCAAGAATTTCAGTTCCAGGAGGGTCAATTCTGATTAAATTTAATCCCTGTGACGGTGTCCCTACATCACCTTCAGCTCCCTCAAAAAGCTGAAAAGAAATGAGACCGCACCCAAGACAATTTGTGTATGTCAAAGTTTCACTGCACAAAATATTCAAATTGTCACCAAAAACTTCTTGAAAATAGTTTGATGTCAGTAGTTTTTCTTTTTCTTTTACTTTTTTTTTTTGAGTCAGAGTCTCACTCCGTCCCCCAGGTTGGAGTGCAACGGCACACTCACAGCCACCCCAGCGTCGACCTACTGGGCTCCGACGATCCTTCCGCCTCAGCCCTCCAAGTAGCCGGAATTACAGGTGTGCTACCACGCCCGGCTAATTTTTTAAAAAATTTATTGTAGAGAGGAGGTCTTGCCAAGTCGCCCGGACTGGTCTTGAACCCGCAGGCTCAGGCCATCCACTCGCCTCAGCCTCCCAAAGGGCTGGGATTTCAGGCTGAGCCATGAAGCCTGGCCTGATGTCAGTATTTATTCAGAAAAGCAACAAACTTTTCCACTCCACTGTTCTGTTCATTATATAATAATATACCCTCTAAATATGGATCATAAGTCATGAAAAATTCTCATTAAGAAGAGAATTTTTTTAAAAAGTGTTTGTCATATTCAATATATTCTCTTTCCTAAGGCAATAAAGCACAGCAGGATATTCATTGCAAAAAAAAAAAAAAATCCATCAAGAATGCTGATCCTCTTCTCTGCAGTTGGTCAGAATGTTGACGTCACCAGCAACAACCCACGTGACTGTGAACTTGAAAAGGGGTCACGAAGAAAGTGGACGCTAAGAAACCCCTGCTGGCCGGCTCGGTGGCTCAGCCTGTCATCCCGCGCTTTGGGAGGCTGAGGCGAGCGGATGGCCTGAGCCCATGGGTTCGAGACCCACCTGGTCAACCTGGAGAGACCTCATCTCCACCATCAGTCAGAAATCAGCCGGGCGTGGCAGCGCGCGCCCGTAGTTCCAGCTACCTGGGAGGCTGAGGCGGAAGGACCGCGGAGCCCAGCGGGTCGAGGCCGCGGGGGCCGGGAGCGGCCCCTGCCCTCCGGCCTGGGCGACCGAGTGAGACTCC
>NW_007256200.1:914806-920446 GCF_000164805.1 Carlito syrichta | reverse complement strand
TGGCTGCCCCGCCCGGGCCGTGGTCCGAGTCGCCGCGTGTGCGGCGCGCCGGCCAGCGCCCCTCCGCCCACGGGGGTTGAGACGGCGCCCGCCCGGGGCCGCCCAGAGAAGGCGCCAGTGGCACTTCGGCGTCTGTGCGAGGTGCGTGATCTTGCGGCTCATACAGATCCGTGATATACCGATTCTTCGACGATGCGGCCAGGCGTGGCGGTGCGCGCCTGCCGTTCCGGCTACTCGGAAGGCTGAGGCGGAAGGATCGCCGGAGCCCAGCGGTCGAGGCTGCGGTGGCCGCGAGTGGCCACTGCACTCCAGACCGGTTGGTGGAGTGAGACTCCGACCCCCAAAATATATATCCATACAAGTTTTTAAGAATTAAGCCAAACAGCAGCTGGGCGCAGTGGCTAGCTCCTGTCATCTCAACACCATGGGAGGCTGAGGTGGGAGGATCTCTTGAGGCCAGGAGTTTTAGACCATCCTGGCCAACATAGTGAGACCCCATCTTTACCTTAAAATAATTTTTAAAAACAGCATAACTGAGCAAAGCAGAAGCCCTTATTTTCCCAATAGGAGGCTTTTTTCCTCATCGACTTATTTTTAGTGTAAATCCCTGTATTTTAGATTCGGGAGTACATGTGTGTTCCGGCCACACAGGCACGCTGCGTCCTGGTGGGATTGGGCCCTGGCGGGTCTCTTCCCTGCACAGCAGACTTTGCACCTGGCGGTGGCTCTAGAACCCAATCCCCTCCCAAGACTGCTTTGTTCTGACAAGCCGAGTCATCAGACCTCCCTTCGCTGTCCTCCCAGAGTGGGGCTGTCCTCCCAGAGTGGGGCGCGGCTCTGTATCAAGGGACTGTCACCTCGGTCATGGGAGCGACGGAAACGGCGATAGCCCAGGGCGCGCACTTGCTAATCCTCCCTGAGTGAAACTGCTGCACTAAGTGGAATAGGTAGGCTTCTGTGTGCAGAGAAGTGGTCAGAAAGAAAACATGGAGTTACCGTCTTTCTAGGGATCACGCCCGAGAAAGCAACAGAGACAGAGCCAGGCGGGGCCCCGCGACCCACACGACGGTGGCGTCGCACTCAGCGGGCCGCGGCAGTGAGCGCGTTTGAGCGACCGCGAGCTCCGGAATCAGTGGGGAAGCGAGTGGGGAAGACGCGTCTGGATGAAGCTCTGACGGGGCAAGTATGGGTTGGGAGAGGCAGCGAGAGCGCGGTCCGGAGAGGCGTCTGGGGGGAAATTGAGTGTGGGGATCTAAGCAGATGTGCTTGCCGAAGACAGGGGAGAGAGAGACTGAGGGAAAATTAGAGAGAGAGAGGAGAGAGGCGAAGGGAAAGAGGGGAGCGAGGGAGAAGAGACAGGGAGACAGAGATCGAGAGAGCCAGAGAGAGAGCTTGAGAGAGGGTTAGGGAGAGACAGAGACTGAGAGGCAGAGCGAGGCCATGAGACGGGGCGGCTGGGGAGGAGAGGCCCTTCCAGGCTGGCTTCTCCCCAGGAGGGGCGATCAGTCGCTTCGCCCGCGTTACCGCTGAGCGCCCCCCAGAGAGCGCCACACCCTCCGGGCCAGCTTCGGGGTAGCCACGCGTGCCCAACCCACTTCTCCAGAGCCGGCCAACCCAGGGCGGTCCACCCGGCGGGCCCCACACCAAGTCCCATCACTCTCCCCCCCAACAGGCAGGAACCGCCACGCAGGGAGCCTTCGCCCTGCTCCCCCCGCGGGGCCGGGGACGCCCGAGCAGGAGGCTGAGCCGCCTCCCGTCCGGCGCGGGCTCTCGCCGGGGATGTCTGCTGCCCAGGACGGCATTTGCCATGGGCAGGACGCACCTGCGAGCCCACGTCGCCGGGAGCTTCCGAGGGAGCTGTGTGCACGCGCCTCCAAGCGCCGCTCCCCCTGACGGCCCACCCACACCAGCAGGCCAAGTGTCCTCTCCAGAGGCGAAGCACGCCTCCTTTCCGAGCCATCGGCGACTCACCCCCACCGTGCACTTTTCCCTTCCCCAGCTGAGTCCCAGGCAGCTTCCTCCTGCGGCCAGGTGAGCGCTCCTTCTCCTTCCTCTCCCTCCCTCCCCTCTTCCTTCTTTTTCCTTTGGGATCACGCGACTTGGACTTTAAAAAATTGTTTATGTTTTCTTTTCGAGTCAGGGTCATGCTCTGCCGTCCGGGCTGGAGGGCAACGGCACAATCACAGCGACCACAGCCTCACCCCTCTGGGCCCAGGTGATCCTCCCACGTAGTCAAGGGCTACAGGCACACACCACCACACCTGGCAACTTTTTTCTTGGTAGAGATGAAGTTTCACTGTGTTGCCCAGGCTGACCTCAAACTCCTAGGCCCAAGCATTCCTCCCGCCTCAGCCTCCTAAATTACTGGGATTACAGGCGTGAGCCACCGCAGTCAGCCCAGTTTCTGGGGTTTTTTGGGGAAAATGTAACTGGACGGCAAAAAAAATAAATAAAATAAAATTTGCCAGGAATGAGTCTTTTAGATTGATTTGATCAACTCAGAAAAATCCTAAAATATTCAAATGACACTAGTGCTTTTGATACAATAAACATTTCATCTCACTGTGGATAAAGTATAGCACCTTTAGAGCAGGTTCAAGGAACCGCAATGTCAAGTATTCTCATGGAAACGCATGCTGATTTGTTTCGTGGTGAGCCTGGAGAGTTTGTCCCAGGCGTGGCTGGCTGCCTTCCGGAAGCCTTCCTGGAGACTAGAAGGTTTTGATGCCCACAGCTCGGCTCCATCCTAGTTTGGTAGCGATTGCATTCTCACGCGAATTTGCATTCAAAGTAAATATGTTTTCTTAGATCCACAGCTGAGGTACTGGTGGAGACAGTGATGCTTATTTTTCCTGTTTCTAAGGAATTTCCACCAAATTTTCTCTTTTAATTATGTCTGAACTTTTGAATCCAACGATTAAAAACCATTAAAATTTCTGCCTTTCATTTAGCTCGTTTGTACATAACTTCATTAACCTATAAAGGTATAAACTTAACAACATTTTAAGTTAAAATATTCCAATATTTAAACAGAATTTAATTATACGTAGGAGAAAGAAAGTAAAGCAACTTTTAGTGGCCATTCTTGGACTATCTCTCAATAAATCTGGAAGGCCTCACTGTTGAATAATCTGTTTCCACAGTTTCTATCTGTGTTTCCAGATGAAAGGCCTGATGTCTTTGAATAACCAATGCACTCTGCGTGCTTTATTCTTAGTACCTGTTTGAGGTTATTCCCACAATGCCATTTATAACTCCATAATTAAGACTCTGGATGAAGAGTAAGACTTCACTAAAAACACACGCATTTCTCTGTGTGCCCCAGCTTGCAATTTTTCCATTAAATGATGCAGAAGATTTGAGCTAGAGGCATAAAAGCCACATTACTTTCAAATTACTGTAAGAATGATGACGGGTAGCTGTAATTACAAGGTAAATGCCAGGTAATAAAAGCGTAAACACAGCACAACCGCTGCTTTTCCACCAGAATCTGAGTGATGCTCAAATCTCCTCTGGGTCGGCTGCCTAAAAAGCTATGAGCCGAGCATCCTGAGGAAGCATCGTGCCCCGTCCCATGTGTATCCCACACTCACAATGGTGGCTTCAACACACGGCGGCACGCCGTGCGGTCACAAGAGGTTAGAATAACTCCTGATGATTCTCCCAAAATGGTGAGCGACAGCCTCGTGATACAATTCGCCGCACCAAACCGGAAGCGCCGTATGTCGGAAGGTCTGGCTTATATGGGGCCCCGGAATCACAGAGGTCATTACAGTGAAGCTGAGGCTATTGAAGCAGAAAGACAGAAAGTAAACGTCGGCAGTACTAACAGGACTGCTGAGGAAAATCAGGACTTGAAGATTCTTCTGTGTGTGTAGAAAACAAACCTCTTACAATTACATACGTCAAATCCTACATTTTCAAATTAGCATTCACCTGACGAAGATAGCTGAAAGCATTTGGAAGGGATAAATGGAAGAGACACTTTCTCTTCAGGTCCATGACATTTTTTTCTTGAGTTGGAGTCTCACTCTGTCACCCAGACCGGAGTGCAGTGGCCGCTCCCAGCCACCGCAGCCTCGACCCTCCCGCCTCAGCCTCCCAAGTAGCTGGAACTACAGGTGCGCGCTACCACACCCAGCTAGGTTTTGATTTATTGTAGAGATGAGGTCTCACCAAGTTGCCCAGGCGGGTCTCGAACCCACAGGCTCAGTCAATCCTCTCCCCTCGGCCTCCCAAAGTGCTAGGATTACAGGCTCAGCCACCGAGCCCAGCCAGGTCCATGAAATTTAAAGGGAAATGAACGGGCAACCCCCTCAGGTCCCCTCCTGCTCTGGGAGCGTTTCTATCCTCTCAATAAATCCTGCTTTCAAAAAAAAAAAAGAGAAATGAGCGATGCACATCTATATATACAGTGTATGACTCATAATCAATTCAAAACGTGATCACAGAACATCCATGCTCGCTTTTCCTAGCCCTTTGTGATGGCAGATGGCTCCGTAAGGACCTTCAGAAGTTTAAACGGCTCGGCTCACACGGTGGCCCAGAGTGGAGACTTCTTGTCAGGAAGACGTCCCAGCTGCGGCAGCTTTCACGCGTATTAACTGCCCAACCCTGGGCCTGTAATTTAGCTTTTCTGAGCTTTGGTTTCTCGTCTATAAAACCAGAGTAATCCCATCATCTGCTTGATGAGCCTGTGCTTAGAATTAAAAGAGTGAATGCATCGGTTCGGCACGGGGCATGGTGCCTCTGGACCATCGGCATTAGCCACCATTCACGTCCCAGAGATAATTCTCGAGAATGTGTTGCTTCTGATATGCCACGAATTCAGTTTGAGATTCACCATTTGAAAACAGGTTTCTTTTTCCCTGAAACAATGAGGGTATTATTATATGAAGCATCCATATGAATGGCAATACACTGATTTTGAAAAGTTGAAAAGGCTGTAAAAAATGGCTCGTGGAAATACGGCAGATAAGATGTGTACTGAGGATGGTTTCCGTGCCCCTCCATTCTCGGGACTTTTCTCGTGCCCCCAGTGTCCACTGCCTCATCAATACAAAACACGCAATAAATGGCAAACAACTGATACTGATAGACACTAAGTTCTGTATTTAAACCTGACAGAAATTTCTAAACCCGAGAAAAATTAGGTTGCAGAGTTGTTTAAAGGCGAAACAAAACAAAGCCTGAGCATGTTAGCTGGGCCCAAGAGTCGTAAGGGCCACTGCTGAGACCCACCTGCCGACAGAGTGGGACCAGCACCCGCCCTGTGGATGGGACCGGCCCGCAGGGCCCAAGCCCAGGCCCCCTGAGGCTCCCCTGCTCTCCTGCGAGCTGGCCGGCCTCCCGGCCTGGCTCTGGGGCTGCCCCTCCTCCACCCACCCCGTGACGCCGGGGAGGCCTCGGCCTGGTCCACCTCTCCCCTGTCCCGCACATCTGCACGCCCACGACCCCGCAGCGCACACCTCTGGCTCGGGCTGCCGCCTGACGCCCCATGCCCCCATCCTGGCGCTTCTCCGACGTGTCCACCGTCCCCGTCACGTGCCCAGGAGGGCGTCCCCGCCTCCCCAGTCCAGCCTGCGCTGTCTGGGCCCCCGCCCTCTCAGCCGACGGCCACTCGGCTCCCCTGTCGCTTTG
>NW_007256200.1:914247-914703 GCF_000164805.1 Carlito syrichta | reverse complement strand
CGGCTTCCAAGTCTCGCCGCCCTTCCACGGCTTTCCGGGTCCACCTGGCTCTGTCAACCGGCGAGGCGGCCCCGGGGGCACGGCTCTTCGGCCCCCACGAGCTTGGGCGGCCCTTCGAGGCTCTTGCCTCGAGCCCAGGAAGGGGGAGGAACACAGACCCCGGGACGGGAGACGCCAGCACCCGCCCCGAGGGCGGAGAAGCGCCCCGGGGGAGCGGCCGAACGCCGGGTGCTTATATAGGCCCAAGAGGGCGCCGATTGGCTAGCACCAGCCGTGAGCTGATTGGTCCACATGAGGGCCAATCGGCAGGCGGGAGAGGCCCACGGTGAGCTGACTGGTTGCCTTTCGATCCCAGCAGCGAGCGCCTAAGCTCTAGCTTGCGCCCGGAGCCCGTCTACCCAGGCTGAGTGCGAGGCCGCCGGGCCTGCGCCACGCTGTCGCCAGAGGCCCCGCCGG
>NW_007256200.1:903698-914120 GCF_000164805.1 Carlito syrichta | reverse complement strand
CGGCTCTCCTTTGCCTTTTGCCGCAAAACACGTCGATCTAAGACGCCGGCAAGTGGGTTGCCGGTCGTGCGCAGACTGCCCCTGTCTTCCGCCGGAGCATTGACCCCCGGCGGCCGCGACGTGGACTGGTCTGCTCAGGGGTGTGTCCCAGCTGCCCGGGACCGCGCTTGGCTAACGGTTAGCGCTCGTCAGTGTTTGCGGGGTGCATGAGGAGACCAGAAACATCTGTGGAGAGCAGCTGCTTTCAAGAAGGCCGGCTAGCAGCGCCAGATGTTTCTCAGACACCGATTATGAGAGCCACTTTGGCTCCAGCTCTGCAGGTGTCTTTTGCGACCCTGATCAAGTTCACCTCCGTGGAGCCACCAAGCACAGAGGGTTCTTTGCCATAGGAGCGACATTGTTGCATTTATCCGTGTGGGGGAAGAAAGCCTGCCAGAGGAAGAAGCTGAGATCCTGGAAGAGGTGCTTGTGCGGTCTCGGGGTGGGAGGGCTCCCAGTAACTCGCCATGGTTGGCAGGATCCTTCTTCCTCTGAGCCTGGGGGACCTGGGTTGAGAGTGGCGCATGTAAAAATATGGCACTGGGCGTGGTGGCTCACACCTGTCGTCTCAGCACTTCGGAAGGCTGAGAAGAGAGGACCACCTGAGCCCAGGAGTTCGAGACCGGCCTGGGCAACATAGCCAGACCTTGATTCTCAACAAACAAACAAACAAAAAATTATCCGGGCGAGTGGTACATGCCTGCAGTCCCAGCTACCTGGGAGGCTGAGATGGGAGGATCACCTGAGCCCAGGAGGCCAAGGCTGCGGTGAGCCATGCTTGTGCCGCTGCACTCCAGCCTGGGTGACGTGACCCTGTCTTAACAAAACACAAGTGGTTAAATAAAGAGTTTGTGCTTTCGCCTCGGTTTCATCACTTTTCTCATGAAGAACAAACTGATTTTCTCTTTTTAATGGCAGGGGCATTTCTCAGGGAATGTGGTCAAGACCCCACATTTTCGGGTGGCTTTAGTGAACCACAGGTCCCACCCAGGCTGTCGGAGCCGTGCTGGAAAGCCAGGGGAGCGGCGCCGAGTCCTGGCTTCGTTCCTTCTTTGCGCCTCCGCCAGCCCAGGCACACACTGAGGACGTCAGCGTGCGTGGGGGGAGAATGGACTCGAGCAGTCAGGTCTCGGGCCGAGGCCTTCCTTTCGTCACCTTTCTTTGTTTTCAAGATTCTTCTGCACTTTTAAAAGGAAAAGCCACATCCTCTGGTAGCTCAGGTCACTTGCTCTGAAGCGGCCCAGTGCTCGGGGCAGATTCTACCCCGGCTGCAAACACCTGCTGGCACCCATTCAGCGGCAAGCAGCAGGCAGCTCCAAGTTGATCAGTGGGACACGATCACGCTTCTCTCTAACCTTTTTTTTTTTTGAGTTGGGGTCTCACTCGGTCGCCCAGACTGGAGGGCAGTGGCCGCTCCCGGCCACCGCAGCCTCAACCTGCCGGGCTCTGGCGATCCTTCCACCTCAGCCTTCCGAGTAGCCGGAATTACAGGTGCGCGCCACCACGCCCGGCTGATTTTTTGATTGATTGTAGAGATGAGGTCTCGCTGCCCGGGCGGGTCTCGAACTCGTGGGCTCAGGCCATCCACTCACCTCAGCCTCCCAAAGGCGCGGGATGACAGGCTGAGCCACCGAGCCTGGCTTCTCTAACTATTTTTATCGAAAGGTAAGCTTCCCAGCTACCGGTATGGGACGTCATGAGGCTTCGTGCGAACCCTCCCAGTGAAGAGCTGGCCCCACCTTTGCCATGGCCGGGAGGTTCTGCCGTAGACCGGCCGGGACAAGCTGTCTCCAGACTGCTTCGCGCGGCGAGCCCCTGGGGTCCAAGGAGCCAGCGGGACGTGAGGGCTGAGGGAAGCCGAAGGTGGCACAGGCAGCACGGGGGAGAGGCCAGCGGGCAGGACAGGCGGTGAGTCTGCAGACTGCGGGTGGGGACCCCCTGGTGGGCAGAGGCCGAAACAGGAGTTCACTTTTTTCTTTTTTCCTTCCCTCCTTCCTCTCTTCCTCCCTCCTCCCTTTCATTCTTCCCTTCTTTCCTTTCTTCCTTCTCTCCTTAAAAATAGGTGCTCGGGCATCAAAGAGACGGTCAGAGAATGAGCGGAAGACATCGGATCAAAGAGCGTCCCTGGTGGGGGGGTAGCTCGGTGCCGCTGGGATCGCTCAAGGAAGGAATGGGGCGCCTAGGAATCGATGCCGTGTTGACACTGAACTGGGAGAGAGGGAGCCAGGGCCTTCTCCGGCGTGTGCCTGTCAAGGGGACGCAGGACTGGGGCTGCAGAAGGCTGTCGGGTCCCAGGCGCCCCTTCCAAAGCCAAGATCCCATGGTCATCCCAAGCTCCCTCTTCTCTGGGATGCCCCTCGCCAGACGCTTCTCTTCTTTTAAATTAGGACACATTTGCACTCTGCCCTAAACCTTCAGCAGGCTGCTCCTTCTATGATCTACAAGAACAGCTATTGGATCTCCTGACAGAGAGAGTGGAAGTACGAATCAGAATACATGGTCCCAGAGACATGAGAGACTCAGCAAAGGGAGGGTGCGGCCGGGCGTGATGGCTCACGTCTGTCATCCCAGCGCTCGGAGACGCCGAGGCCGGAGGACAGCCTGAGCCCAGGGGCTCGAGACCAGCCTGGACAACTTGGTGAGGCCTACAATTTATTGTCTCTACGGTAAATCACAAAAACTAGCTGGGCGTGGCGGCGAGCGTCTGTGGTCCCAGCTACTCGGAAGGATCGCCTGAGTCCAGCAGGTCAAGGCTGCGGGGGCCATGCGCGCGCCACTACACTCCAGCCTGGGCGACAGAGTGAGACTCTGACTTAAAAAAAAAAAATGAAGTGGAGGGTTGAAAAATCACCCGTCGGGTACAGCGTGCACGGGCGGGGGTGGTGGGGACACTTAAGGCCCCGACTTCTTTGCCACCCACGTCCATGCAACCCAAAACCATTTGTATTCCTTAAAGCTACTGAAATAACCCAAAAGAACACACGTGTTTGAAGACATCCAGAGGGGAGGACTCCACAGTGTTTCCTGTTGACTCACTGTGATTGTCAGCCAGGCAGTGAAGCTTAGCCAGTAAGGGGAGCTGTCACTCGCCTAGGATTTGACTCCTACCTAGAAAGGGTCTCACCTCCTGGGGCTTGCTTTGGTCTGCAGAACACGAGAGCAATGGCAGTGGAGGGGTTCTAAGTCCAGGTGTCAGGAGCCTCGGGGGCTGCTTTCTCCTCCTCAGTGATTCCGAGCTGGCGGCTGCAGGATGAGGACTGCAAGACCCATCTGCTCAGCCGAGGTCACCCAAGGCCACGTGCCCGGCCAAGCCACCAGCTGACTGCAGACACACGACGGAACCCAGCCAGGCATCGGAAGAACCGCTCAGCTGATCCACAGACTCACAGCCTAAAATCGATACTTACAGTTTTAAACCACTAGATTTTGATTTGCTTGTTATGCAGCAATGGCTAGCCGACACACACGGAGATGCCCGGCCGTTGTCCTGGCATCCTCGAGCAACCGAGCCCCTCCCTCCCAAGCCTGTGTAACTCCGTTTTCCTGTTAGATCAGATAACTGCGTCTCCACAGCACCTGAAAGCTGTCAGTAAGGTGGTCTGTCATCCGGAGTACAAGGTGTCCCAACAATCAAGATGGCTCACTATGGCTAGGCCCACTGCTAGATTCGAAGAATGGAAAAGGGAGCACAACATGTGTGGCCCCTCCCTTGTGGAACTTCCAGAGCAATGGGGGAGACTAGAACGTAAACACACAGCATTTCACAACGTGGGAAGTGAGCCCGAATGGTGGCTCCCACTGGCGGTTCCAGCTACTCAGGAGGCTGAGGGGAGAGGATCGCTTGAATCCAGGAGGAGTTCGAGGCTACGGGGAGCTGTGATCACACCCTGCACTCCAGCCCGGTGTCAGAGTGAGACTCTCTGTCTCCAAAAGTTAAGATAGCATGTAAAAAATACATGTGCTTAGCTGGGCGTGGTAGCGTGCGCCTGTAGTTCCAGCTACTTGGAAGGCTGAGGCGGAAGGATCGCTGAAGCCCAGGAGGTCGAGGCTGCGGTGGCCGGGAGCAGCCACTGCACTCCAGTCTGGGCAACAGAGTGAGACTTCAACTCAAAAAAAAAAAATGTGCAAAGTGTTATTAGGGCAAACATTATGTGCTATAAGATTGACTAGCAAGGAGACCTCATTTAGCATTGTGTCACTCAGGTCATTTTTTGAGTGGACACAAAGACAAAGACAAAAACTCATGGGCAGTGATCTGCGTAATTCTAAAGGCCCAGACATTTTCAAGGACTCTTTATGTTTTTTTTAAATTTAAGAACTGTGTATTTTATTCAAAGTTTGGTGAAGTGGTTAACTGTAAGCTTTGGAGTCTTGTAGCCTGCTATAAAATCACTTCTCTAATTATTATGTGGGTAAAGTACCCAGTCCTTCTTTGTCTAAGTTTTGTCATCTGTAAAATGGTGATGGCGATAAACACTGGCATTACGCAGCTGTTGTAAGGTTTAAAGGGATGGTATATATAAGAAGAAAAACGTACATCAGCAGCCCTGACGCATAACATGAAAAGGGCATGTGTTTTGGTGTGACTTCTGCAGGGTTACAGGATTACGTGAGAATGTCCTTGGCTAACAGCAGCCCAGCATATTGTGATACATTACAAGAGTTTTAAGATGTATACATTATATTCTCTTTACGTTCTAAAAGTATCCAACATCAGATGATTTAAGAGCCACATATTGAGCTATGCCTTGCAAAGACAGTCTGAAAAACAAATGTTTGGTTTGTATCTTGAAAGAAATAGACATCTGGTGTTCAGAACTTGATAAACGTTTTGGTTTGGGGAGTACAAATAGGATGAGAAAAACAGTCAAAGGAGATTAAAAATTGAAATACAACCCATCAGCCCGATTAAAATATGTGCACGAATCGGAAAATATGAATAGATGTCTGGTAATAAAAAGGCATGGATTTGAGGTGTATTTTTGGCTTGACTTGATGTTTCATGTTTTATTTCTTTTTTCTTACTATACTTCTAAGTTGGCTATAACTGTCTTTCCCCCATAATTTAATAATCTGATAATATATTAGAGATTCAAAGTATTATTTAGTAGATCAAAGAGATTATAGTTCAATGTAACCACAACTTTTTATGTCTGTAGCAAATCATTAATTAACATTAATGTGTCTGTGTTTTCTCAGTCTTAGTTCTTTATAAAATAAGGAAGTTTAATTAAAATGAAAAACAAAACAAAAAATACCATAAGAAACCAAGTTACCCTCATTTTCAAAGGTCATCATATAGAATAAAATTCACTTGTGAACGATAACATCCCTCTTGGCTTATTTTATTTTTACCAAGTTTTCAAAAAAACAATTTACTTTTTAAGTGAACTAGGATAACTATTATACGATCAACTTTTAACCGTAAGGGACATGTAACAATATAAAAATAAATAATGCAAATGAACCAGCCAAACATTTCTAAACTTAAGACAACCGTGTGAATATACGCATGTATAAAAAGACTGAAATAAACAAGAAAGAGTAATATCAGGAAAAGTAGCAAGGAGGAGATATTTATTTTATTCCATTAAAAAGCACCTTCAAAAAAATTGCCACTATGTTTTGATCTTAGAACAAGTATAAGCATACATTTGTTTTTTGTTTGTTTGTTTGGTTGGTTTTTTTGAGTTGGAGTCTCACTCTGTCACCCAGACTCGATGCAGTGGCCACTCCCGGCCACCGCAGCCTCGACCTGCTGGGCTCCGGCGATTCTTCCGCCTCAGCCTTCCGAGTAGCCGGAATTACAGGCGCGCACCACCACGCCCGGCTGAATTTTTGATTTATTGTAGAGATGAGGTCTCGTTGCCCAGGCGGGTCTCGAACCTGCGGGCTCAGGCGATTCACTCACCTCAAACTCCCAAAGGCACGGGATTACAGGCTGATTATAGGCCGAGCCCGGCTAAGCATACATTGGTAAAGTTTTTTTTAATTGCTCCAAGAGACAGCATGACTTTGCAAGCAGCTTGTCATCTCGGTAGGTCTTACCTCACCGTGGAACGCTCTGACTTCAGCCCTCCTCAGAGATATTCCGTTAGTTTCACGCTGTTCAACACAGTCAGATGACCCCATTTTTTTCATTATTCCATGTTGTTTTTAGTAGTTTTAGATTTAAAGAAACATTAAGAAGACGGTACAAGAGAGTTCCACATACACAGTTGCATCTATTATCAAACTTTTACATTAGTATGGCACATGTGCTACAATTAACCAATACTGGTAATCATTATTAACTGAAGGTCATAGTTTATTCAGGTCTCCCTGATTTTGACCTGATTTTTTTTTCTGTCTTGGGATTCCATCCAGGACACCGCAGTGCGTTCAGTTCTCATGTTGCGTCTAGCCTTGGCCACGACAGTTTCTCAGACTTTCCTGTTTGTGGGTGGCCTTAATGGCTGTGAGGAATACTGGTCAGGCATATTTTAGGATGCTCTTCTACAGGAATTGGCCCAGCGTTTTTCTCAAGATTGGGCTGGGATTATGGGTGGGTTTGGGGGAGGAAGACCGAGAGGCCAGCCGCCATCCTCATCCGTCGGAGCGAGGGACGTGCTGTCAGTGCGACTTGTGACTTCTGGGACTCCTCGCCGCGAGGCTGAAGTAGAGCCTGTCACGTTCCCAAGCCGGGGTGACTCTATCCCACCTCGCCTCGGTCCACGGCGTGCTCTCAGATGGAGAGCCGCGACACCCAGCCATGTGCAGGGAGCTGGCAGTGGTGCCCTTCCCTGTGAAGGGGAAGCAACTCCCTGATGGGATTCTGTAGGAGCTTGGCCTTTCTCCCTCCTGTATCCACTCGCTCATTTGTTCTCTCAGTAGCCCCCTCGGGGGGTTTTATTTTCTCCCTTGTATTATCTGCCCTATTCTCCTGCTTAAGCTCCTCCAGCTTGGGCCACTGGGAGCTGGTTCAGGTGTTGCCTGTGCTGTCTTGATACTCCAGTGGGTGAGACTTTCAGAGGACGCTTTACTTATGTAAACCTCACTCCAGTGCTCGGACACCATGAGGTACTGTCCTGACGTGGACTGTTTCCCCTACACCTGGCTTCTTCCTGCTCCCCTCAGGAGCATCTAGCCGAAGCTAGTCTCTGAAGGATACACATATTCCCAGTAATGTATCATGGGGTGCAGGCGATTGAACAAAGCTGCAAGCAATGTGGGTGCCACTCGTTTTTGTTTTGGTTTTTTTTTTTTGAGATCAGCTACCTTTATCGTAATGCTATAAGAAAGGGATTGGCAGTAGTGGGACAATGCAGAGGGAGGTGCACAGAACATCAAGTAGGTGTCATTCTTAATCAGTGTGGGTGTAAACACCGTACAGTTGAATAATTAATTGATTGATTGTGACACTGCTTGTGGCACCATCCCAAAGTGTGGATTCTTCACCGACCTGCCGCCACTGGTGCCCCCCTTAAGTCCTAATAAACCAATGTCTCTCCCTGCTGGGTCTTCTGGTGACTTCTTCAGACGAGGTAAACATTACGCAGACCCCTCCTGGATTTGGGGTCGCTGTGTCACAAACACTCCTAGTTTTTCTGGGCGTGAACCAGCCAAGAGACACTGTGTGAAAGAAGAGAGTTCCCAGATTTTTGCCACGTGAGAAACAAGAGGTGACTGTTGTTACAGTAGCTGAATCGGAAATGTGGGGCAGTAACAGTGACACAGAGACCCGCCAGTGTCCACGTTGCCATAGCCCCTAGAGAGGGACAAGGGCTCCGGCTTCTGCACATTTCCAGAGCACACTTCTGAGAGGCCTCTTGTCGTCTAGACACTCCCGGTGAGTAGCTTCAGGGGATCCTTGACTTCCCTGCAGACCACGCCCGAAGATGTAAATCCTTATTTACTCCCTTCTCTTTTTTGAGTCGGAGTCTCACTTGGTTACCCAGGCTGTGGCATGCTCACAGCCACCCCAGTGTCAACCTGCAGGGCTCAGGTGATCCTTCCGTCTCAGCCTTCCAAGGACCCGAACTATAGGTGCGCACCTTCACGGCCGGCTAATTTTTTTATTTATCGTAGCGATGAGGTCTTGCCAAGTTGCCCGGGCTGGTCTCGAACCCGTGGGCTCAGGCAATCCTCTCACCTCAGCCTCCCAAAGTGCTGAGATGAGAGGCTGAGACACCACTCCTGGCCTATTTACTCCCTTTCTTAATAGTCAAGGTAAACATAAGTCTTGGGATTTGCATAACTTTTGCATCAATGTAATCGTAAGTCTTGTGACTTGTATACCTTTGGTAATGCATGATGTCTCAGGCCTCGAAAACTTTGTTTACTCTGAATGTCACTATCTAAAAAGTTCTATACAAGGCTCTGCTGGTCACATGGCTAATGTCTAGGTACCAACAACTCTGGACTAAGAAAGTGGACTGCAAAACCTAGAGGGAGGGTAGAACCATTTTAGAAAGACCTCGAGTCCGGCTCTGCTCCCTGGATTCAGATTCAGAAGTAAACGTCTTTCTACCAGTTCCTTGCCTCTTTGATTTACCGGTATCAAGCGTGAGCCGTGGAGCGTCACTCGGAGCATAACACAGGAGAGAGGAGATGACACATTGGAATCCGACCACCAGGACCACAGTCAAGGTCTTTCCTGGCGGAGAATCTGAGAAGCATGTTACAAAATTTTCTCCAAGTCTTTGATCCATTCTGCTGCCCATATTTAGCAAAATAAGATGGTATCAGCTTTTGCCTAATGCACGCATTTAAAATCCTGTAAACTGCACTCACCCAGTTTAGAATGTCGCTTGGCGGGAAGCCATCGGTGTCGTCACTCTGGAAACCTTGAGAGCCGCCGTGTCTTCACGGGCCTCAGGCTCAGAAATGCTTCCTCCGTTTGGGAATTGGAACAACTCGAATTTGCAAGACTCTATTCAGTAAATTTCTTGGTAGACATAAGTGACATTTTTAAAAGAAACAACGAACCTGGCTCTTCCACTGTGGGCATGAATTGTGTTGAGCCATTTCCTGAAAATTGCTGGGTTTTCAGAAAAGCAGGTCAAAAGTCCCGTGGGGGTGGACTCTATAGGGAAGAAAAGGATCCCAGCACGAGCACGGTACAAACCCAGAAACGACAGCAGTCTTCTATAGTTCCTTCTTAATCAGTCCAACTCCAACTGTGGAAATTCGCGATTGCCTGAAAAAAGGCGGGGTCTCTAGGGGTGATCCTGCAAGCCCTGACTTGCGGATTGAATTACTTCTCCACGGTAGACACCGATCGCCAGACCACTTCTTAGGAACAAAAATGCCAGGTAACATCCCAGAGATGTTAAAATTGGGGCAGTTCCTCGGATTGTGCGAATTATCCTATTCCTTCACTCCTTTCCAGGATGCACACACTCCGAGGAAACAGGTTCAGCTGGTAGGAGCCTGGCGCTGGAACCAGATTCCCCGGGCTCAAGCCCCGCCTTCCGCCACGGACCGTCATCTTTCAGCAGCCCTTCTTGCCTCTGAGACTCGCTGTTTTGAAAACCTGGCATTTGCTTTTTTAGGCTGTTATGAGGACCCGAACATCAGCAGTCACGCCAAAAGCTTAGAGTGTAGCATGTCAGCATGTCCACAGAATGCAACCCATCGTTCGACACGCCAACGGATTCAACTGACTATCATCTGATCCGAGCTTAAAGGTTTGGAGACCAGAATCTCCTAAGCAGTGTGCCCAATACTCTCCTCTTCGCGGCACGACTTAATAAGGCCATTGTGCGGTTCGTTTCTCGTTAAACCTTCCTGATAGCTCTGTGAAGTGTCTTGCCAGGCTTTCATCTGCTTTCCAGGGGAAGGAAATTGAGCAGAAGGCCGGGGGTCATCCACGGCGAATCAGTCAGCGAATGAACAGCCACCAAACTCCTTAGATTGCACTGCAGAATTCCGGCGGTGCCGTCTCACAAAATCAGCACAAGCGGAAAACCACAAAGGCAAAGCGGGGCTAAACCCGTTCTAGTTCACAGCTACCCTAGTCTTCCCATCTCCAGCTTCCTGATTGTTCTGCTGTGGATCACACAGACACTCTTCTGGGAGGCGCTAAGTCAGTGCAGCTTTCTAGGACTCCGGAGCGTGTGTGTCGCTCGCGGGTCTTTCCACGGCTTGCCTCGAGCAGGCATTGCCTTGGTTCGGTTCAGGATTTGTGTTTTAAGGCTTGGCTGAGGCGGCCAGTTGCTCCCAACGCATCCATCCCGGTCCAGTCCGCGACTGCCTTCTTGAGAGTGGCACGGAACCCGCAGCCACGGACCAGTCGAGAGGGATGGCTCGCGCTCTCTCCGGCTGTTGGGCTGAAAGCCTGGAAACGCGCTCGGGGATGCCGACGTCCCCGTGAGCGCGATCAGCTGCGAGACCAGATCCGCG
>NW_007256200.1:871182-903020 GCF_000164805.1 Carlito syrichta | reverse complement strand
CCGGGGGACCCGGCGCACACCAGCTGGCTCCCACACGAGCCACGGGCAGTCCCTCGGCAGGCTGGCGGGCGGCGCGCCCAAAAGCTTCCCGCACCCTCCCGGGAGCACGGCCCCTCCTGTTCCCGCCTGGGCGACTCTCTCCTTTCTAGCTGGGGGATGGACTCTTGGCCCCCGGGCTGCTGGCGGCTCACGGGAAGAGGCACAGCCCCGGCCCCCAGCTCCCACCTGAGCGGCGGCGATTTTCGTTTCCTTCCTGTTGGTCTCATGCGCCCTGTGTGGCAGACTCCGAATTTCCTTAGACGAGGTGCTCTGTGCCAGGGCCACCTGGGAATGCGTTAATCCGGCCCCTCTGCCCTCCGCGCGTCATGCGCTCTTAAATTTTGTGTCACATCAATTATTCTCTGACATCGATTACGCAGAATCAGTCCACCAGATCGACTGGCTGGACTCTAAAGCTTGGGATCGCCTGCCTTGACTGCCGCGCGGGACCGCCTGCCTCCGAGAACTTTCCTGGTGCCCGTCTCATCGTGTCCAGTGGGACGGCGCGTGAGCCGGGCAGCTGTGCCCTGGGATGGTTCTCGGGTGACACCATGCGTTGGGATGCCGTGCTGATGTTGCATTTTCAATAGACCCATGTTCTCTATCTCATTTTTAATTTTGAACATTAAGATGTCATTTAACTGAGGAAAAGCCCTCCTTTTTTGGCGCCCTTTTCTGCAGAGTTGGCAAATGTGTGCGTTCAGGGACTCACCTCCACCACAGCCAAGATCTCTGGAAGAGTTCTGGGCCCCAGTCCCCGTCCCCGTGGTCAAGCCACGTTCGCCTGCCTCCTGCCCCCAGGCCCTGGCAACCATTTCTGTTTCCGCCTGTAGGGTGCCCCTGTGGAAGGTTCACACAGCGGGATCACGGGGAGTGCTGTCTTCTGCATCTGGACTTCGCTTCTACTCTTCCTGCTGCTGAGTGTACCACCGTTCTTTCCTTTTTACGGCTGACTGGCGCTTGGTTGTGTCGATGACACGTTTCTTCATCTCCCGGTTGACACACAAGGGGCTGCTTACGTTGGGATATCGTGGATGAAACATCCAGGAGCAGGTGTGGGCACAGGACTCCAGTTTACTTGGGAAACCCCCGGGAGTGAGATTCCTGGGTTATCTGGTCAGCATCTGTTTACCTTTATAAGAAATCTCCAGCTGGGCGCGGTGGTGACACAAGCCTGTCATCCCAGCACTTTGGGAGGCTGAGGTAAGGGGATTGCCTGAGCCCATGGATTTGAGACTTGTCCGGGCAACATGATGAGACCTCAGTTCTACAACAAGTCAAAAAATTAGTCGGGCATCATGGCACTCACCTGTGGTTCCAGCCAATTGGAAGGCTAAGGCAGAAGGATTGCCTGAGCCCCGTAGGTCAAGGCTGCGGTGGCTGTGAGCATGCCACTGCACTCCAGCCTGGGTGACAGAGTGAGACTCTGACTCAAAAAAAAAACCCCACAAAACAAACACACACACACACACACACACACACACACGCGCAAAGAAGTCGCCAAACTGTTTCAAGGTAGGGGGCCATTTTTCTTTTTTTGAGTTGGGGTCTCATTCTATCACCCAGGCTGGAGTCCAGTGGCACACTCACAGCCACCACAGCCTTGACCTGCTGGGCTCCGGAGATCCTTCCACCTCCGCCTTCCAAGCAGCTGGAACTACAGGTGCGCGCTACCACGCCCGGCTCGTTTTTGATTTATCGTGGAGATGAGGTCTCGCCAAGTTGCCCAGGCGGGTCTCGAACCCGCGGGCTCCGGCCATCCATTCACCTTAGCCTCCCAAGGCGCGGGATTCCCGGCTGAGCCACCACGCCCAGCTGAACTGTGTGATTTGTAAAGAAAAGCCGTGTGTGTGGCTCCTGGTCCTGCAGGCTGCACAAGGCCAAGGCACCTGGCTCTGACCTCTGCTTGGCCCCTCGGGAGGGCTTGGAGGAAGGCACAGGGAGACCTGTGCGGAGGCCACGTGGCGAGGGGGAAGGGAGGGGGGCAGTGGGGGGCAGGGGCTCTTAGCAGCCAGCTCCAAGGAGGAGAACTCACTGGCCACCAGGAGAGTGGCCCCAAGCCAGTCACGAGGGACACACCGGTGACTGAATGCCTCCCGCCAGGTCTGCTCCTCCACCAGGGTCTCAAGTCCACACGGGATTGGCGAGGGACAAACATCCACACCTCAGCACTGGGCGTGTTCGTGGATGAACGTTTTCGGAGTGTGTTTATCATGAACGCATGTTGCATTTTGTAAGAGACGACTGCTGAACTGAAAATTATGAACACCCTTTACTTAAGTAGCATCTGTCTGATGACTGATATCAATGGATTTTGGAATGTGGAGGAAGCCCCAATCCTAAAATAATCCCCGTTTGGACATGAGTGTGGCTCTTTTTGTATATTGGGGCATTTGGTCTTACATTCTGCGTTTACTGTCCATGAGGAATTGGCCTGAAGTTTATTTTCTTGTACGTCTCTGTCTGGGTTTTGACATCAGAGCACTATCATAAAATGAGTTGTGCGGTATTTCTTCCTTTTCTTCAGCCTGGAAGTATGTAGAACTGGTACTGTATTTTTCTTAAATGTTTAATTGACTTTGCATGGCTACCTGGGTATGGAGTTGTCTCTGTTTGAATTTGTTAAGCTACAAATTCATCTTATTTGATAGATACGGGGAGAGCCAGGGATATAGGAAGTTTTCTTCTTGAGGGAGCTTGGGCAGTTTGTGTCTTTCGAGGAATTTTGTCCAATTGGAGCTGTTCAATCTATGGGCATAATATATGTTGCAGGTTGCGTGTGTCCCCTCCAAATTCACGCATTGACGTCTAACCCCAGTACCTCAAGATGGGCTTTATTTGGAAATAGAACCCTTGCGGGCATCATTAGTTCAGATGAAGTGGTACTGGAGTGGGGGAGGCCCTCATCCATTACGAGTGGTGTCCTTCCTGGAAGGGGTGACTTGAACACAGACAAGCACGCAGGGAGACGGCCCTGTGACGGCGGGAAATGCACCCTCGAGCCAGGAACTGTCAGCCGCCCAGGAGGAGGCCAGGGCAGAGCTTTCCTGACACCTCCGGGGAGTGTGGTCCTGCTGAAACTGCCTTCCGGGCTTTCTGGCCTCCAGGACCACAAGGAAGTGAATTTCGGTTGTTTAAGCCCCTTGGCTTGTGAACTGTCCCTAACAAACTAATACAGTGTTGTATTAAATACCTATAAAACATGCAGTAATTTTACTCTTTCCCTTTAGTATTTGTAATGTGTGTCTCCTTTCTTTTTTCGTTCATTTGTCAGGCTGTGTTTAACAGATTTGCCGACTTCTTTCCAAAGATAGCTCTCGGCCGTGGCTTTGGTAAACTCTGTTGTGACCAGTGGCTCTCTGAGCTATGGCCAGGCCATGTTCCCTGGCTTTAGCCCGCTCCTCTAGCTTGGAGAGGTGAATTTCCTCTTTTTCTCTCTCCCTCTCTCCAATTTACTTTCTCAACAGAGTTTCCAAAAAAAATTAAAATAAAATAGAAGACAGCTCTTGATTGAGATGATGTTCTCTGTTGTCATTCTTTTCTCAATTATCTTTATATTTTTATCCTTATGTTATCTCTCTTTCTACTTGCTTTGGGTTTAATTTGCTCTTCTTTTGATAATTTCTCAAGGTGGAAACTGTGATGATAGATCCTTTTTACTTTTGTGATTGTAAGCAATCAACGCTGAAAATTTCTCTCTGAGCACGGCTTCAACTGCATCTTACTTGGAAGTTTTACATTTTCATTTTTACTCGGTTAGAGATATCTTTTAATTTCCTGTGTGACTTTTCCTTTGATCCATCAGTTATATACAAGTGTGCTGTTTCAGTTCCAAATATGTGAAGATGTTTCAATTATCTGATGTCTTGTTTAATTCTGTTTTGTTTCATAATATACTTCGCATGCTTTTAATTACTTTGAAGTTTGTTAAGGCTTTTCTCACTTCCTTCCCAAACCATCTGAGTGCATCCCCAGCATGAGAGATGGAGGGCTTGGCCCTGGGGCGGGCACCGGTGAGACCCTTCCTTCTCAGGAAATCACAGTGTCTACTTCCTCTCGGCTTCCTCCCAGGACACTGTATCTAGCTCGGGAGACATGGAACATACTGTTCTTATTTCTCTGTGGCTGTGTTCTAACTCTTCTCAGGGACTTGGTATTTGACATCAAACCCATTTTCTCTGATTCTGCTGTAACCTCACTTCCCTGAGGTGATGGATGGGGTCTGGCTTGTGAGGAAGGTCACAGACTTACATGAAGATGGAAAAATCCCGTGGGTGATATATTAAAATATCCCCCCACCAACTCTTTCTGCCCTACACTGGAGGGGACTTCACACGCATTTGTGCTAAGGACTGTGTCTCCTTTTTAAAATAAATGCAGGAACTATTACACTATTACACAGCGGAAAGTCCACGAATATTTTCTGAATAAATAAAAACACAGAAAAGGGAAAGCCTGGTGGGCAGAGTGGGAAGACCTGATTTATAGGGCTATATCAAAAAACATGTTTTCTAGAGAGACAAAGAGGAGAAGATGATCTTCAGGTAACTGACACTTTTACAGTTTCATTTATCAAAGGTCAAGAAATTGTTTGTGGTGCCCTTAGTAGAGATTTCACCTTAGGGTGTTCCCTTTCCATTGACACACGTAGAGTCTGCAAGACCTACAGCACGCTTTCAGCAACGAATCTATGAATAGGTCCAGGAATGTGATCCGTGTGCAGGCAGTTTCCACATGCCGCCATCGTTTCTCCTTGTGGAGCTTAAAATACCCACGCTCCAGGTCAGTTAGAGCAACCCACAGGGCTGCGGCAGACACTGCTGGCCTGTGGCTTGCGTATTATAAGACACGGACCGCAGCCTGATGACTGTGGTCGAAACCTCTCGGGGGCTGAGAACATACAGTATTTTGGAAAGTGAATCGTTTAGGGTCAGAGTGTTGTTCTGTTTATGAAACATACAAGGACAAACGCTTCTTCATTTCACATGGGATAGCGTATCCTGCAATTTTGTCCTCATTATAAAGCTTCAGCAAACTGTAATTCATACTTGGCATGACTTCAGTGAGTGCTGACTTACAGAAGAGGAGTTTTTTTTTTTAAGTTTTATTTATATTTTCTGCCCCACCCTGTGAAGTGCCCCCCTCCACACGCTTTGTTTCTCAAAGGCAGGATTAGCACGCAGATGGAAGAAGAAAGGCATGAAATTCTATACTTTGAAACATCCAGTCCAGATTTACGTTGTATCTCTAGTTACCTGGCGCCTCCATAATACCCTTCACAGGAGAATTTCTAAGCCCATGAGGCCTCACAGTTGCATAAATAGGTCAACTTTTAAAACTGTTACCTGTGGGAAGATGGATCAAGCTGCCCTGGAGGTGAAATTATAATAAACAAACAAAAAGAAGAGGCCCTTTTTGTTTGTTTGTTTGTTTTGCCAATAAGATCTAATGTCAGATAGGACTAATCCAGTTCAGAGAGCATCCGAGCCTTCCTTTTTTTCTGTTTACTCCTTCTTGGCTGTCCTCCAGTGAGGCCATTGACAATTAAGGGGGAAATACTACTTTCCCTGTTCTCTTGTGTCTTGTGTCCAGAGTGCAAAATAATCTGTCCCACAGCCACATCAAATACTTTTATTTTTAGTTGGCGTTCTTATGCTTAACGTTTTGGTAAATTATAATCTAACTCTTGCATACACATACTCTAAAAATATAAACCAGCAGCAATTCCCTAAGAAATAACCTTGCCAAAATAGGTCATGTTTTTCTTTGAAATGCAGTAGATTGCAGAAGATGAATATTTCTTTCTTTCTTTTTTCTTTCTTTTGAGTCAGGGGGTCTCACCATCACCTAGACTGCAGAGTAGTGTAGTGGCATCATGATCGTGGCTCACCGCAGCCTTGACCTCTCGGGTTCAGATAATCCTCCTGCCACAGTCTCCCACGAAGTAGCTGGGACTGCAGGCATATGCCACCATACCCGGCTAACTTTATAATTTTTTTTGTAGTGATGAGGTCTCCCTATGCTGCCCGGGCTGGTCTTGAACTCCTGGGCTCAAGTGACCAAAGTGCTAGGATTACAGGTGTGGACCACCATGCCCAGCCAGATGTTTCTTGAAATATTAAACTAATATTCTTTTAATGGGAAGGATGGTCTTATATTAAAATTATATTTGCAAAAGAAACAGACTATATCATAGAAACCATGTGGGTATTTAACTTTTTCTGCCAAGTGTTTTATGTGACCAAATTAAATGCATTTTAAATTACTTATAGGCAAAAGAGAACATATCTGTTATGTAGCACTCTGATAGGTTTGGTCAGGAAGACAGAAGCTGTTCTGTGTAAGCCAGAAATAAAGAGTTGCATTTGGAATTAAGTGCTGACAAGGTCTGTCAGAGGGACTGTGGTGTTACAGATGTCAGGAAGACGCTATTGAAAGACAGAAGTTAATGGTGAATATTTTGATCAGAAGTCCTTAACTGGGCCAAGTTTGTCCTCCTTGGAACATTCGGCAATGTTGGGACACATCTTTTATTGTGATGACTGGGGCGGAGAAGTTTGCAACTGGCTTCCATTGGGTAGAGGCCAGACGTTGGAGTTCTTAATTACTCTGAGTGAGGTCTGGTGAGGCCTGAGGCTGTTTAGGAGAGAAACCAGAAAGAGTGGCACAGTTTTGTTATACTCAACAATTCTCCAAGGAGGACATACCAGGCCATGCAGAGCCACACAGAGGAAGCACGCTACATGCCTCATGAAGAAAAGTGGGAGAGTAAAAAAACAAAACAAAACTCGGATGACTATGGAGAGTGAGTGACCTCAGGGTATGGATAGAATTCTACTAATTTTGTTAGAACAAAATATTAAGAACATTAGGCAAATCTAATCAATGGGTGTGGAAGTAGAATATTAAGATAAAAATATTGTGATAAAAATACCTGGAGAAAAAATATGTAAATTAATATGTAAATTAATAGTGAGAAGTGCTCAATTTTCTTCCTTCCTTCCTTCCTTCCTTCCTTCCTTTGAGTTTGGCTTTGGCACCCAGGCTAGAGTGTCTGGCACAATCATAGCTCACCACAGCCTCAGCCTTCTGGGTTCAGAAGATCATCCCACCTCAACCTCTTGAGTAGCTGGGACTACAGGTGCATGCCACCATGCACAGCTAAATTTTTAATTTTTTGTGTAGAGTGGGCCTCACTGTGTTGCCCAGATCACTCTCAAACTCCTGGGCTCAAGCAATCCTCCCTTCTTGGCCTCCCAAAGCATTGGGCTTATAGGCACGCATCACTATGCCTGGCTTTCTTCAAATTCCAGTTCTGCAGCCTAGTAACCGCTGGATCTTAAGCAAGTGACAAATTCAAAAAGTCAGTTTTCTTATTTGTGAAATGCAAAGTAGTGAGTTCTAATGGTTTCCTTGGATTGTTGTAAACACCAAATGAGATGCTGTGTGGAGAGCATTTGAGTGAGGTCGGTGCAAATTCAATGCCTAGTACATATTTATTTTTACTTCCACCCAACACGGCCTTAGCCCATCAATGATGACAGCAACGGAATCCAATTAAATTCCTTTTGCAGAAGGGAAAGTTAATTCCGTTCCTTAAAACCTAAGTACCCAGAGGAAAGGAACCAGAGAATGAGACTTAACAACATGGCTGTTGCAGAAAAAGAGAAGTGGAGTTGAGTTTTGCTCCTCTGAAATGAGACAAAATGTTACTGTTTACTTTCTGAGAAGACTGTAAAGATTGAGTGATATAATGGAAGTTACTTGACAGGGAGCTTCCAAGATGTCAATAGACGTTAGCTGATAAAGGATCACAACAGAAGCAAAGATTGCAGCATTAATATTGGGATTTCCCTGAAAAGAGCATCGTAAAAAATTATCTGGAAAGGAAGAATCAATATGACAAGTCGTCTAGATGCTCGTTAACTTATTCAATGCAGAGCTGGTTTCTACCATATGAAAGAGGAACTTGAGGTTTTTTCTTTTTCTATGTTTCATCTTATTACAGAGATGTGGGGTACCAGGAGGGATTAGCTACACACGCAGGCGGCATGCAGGGGAGGTCTGGGCCTCCACCTGGTCCTGCCTTTTCCGGCGACGGACCGGGGGTGCTCTGTGCTGTTACCTGCCTTGCCTCTTCTCCTTCCCTTTCCCCGGCAGCGTCCAGAGACTGCTGATCTCTCCCTTGTGCTAATGTGATTGCCATTCCGTTCCCATTTCTGAGTGAGAACATGTGGTATAAAGAACAAAATCACGGACTTCGCAGCAGGTCGGATGGAGTTGGAGACCAGCACACTTGGTGATCTATCACTGAGACACAAGGAACGTGCGTGTGTGGCGGTCCTCAAGCGCTGCCCTTCCGCCCAAAGGGTGTCTCCCCCTCCCCATCTCCTGTCAGGGCACTGCCTGCCCGCCGTCATTATAACCACTCCGGGCGAGGGTATGAGAGTTCGTGCTTCTCACTACCAGGGTCAAAAGGGGCAGCTCAGGCTGTCTTTGTGACCTCTTCGGGCGGCAGAGTTAGGAGGCTTCATCCTGAAACATGCCTATAAAATCTAGCCAGATTGAAATATGTCTAGTGGAGACAAAGGCTGATGAGGGAACTTCTGCCACAATCGGATATGAGACAAATTTGATCTCCTTGTAGAAAAGTTGTAAAACAGATTTTCTATGCATTTACAGTCCATTCAAGAGATGATTTCATGTTCAGATTTGCTTTATCTTGAACACCAGTTCCTCCTTGCCGTAGGTTTTCCAGCAAGTCTGTGCAGCGTTTAAGGACTCCCATGTGCTCCTGTGTTCTTTGTGTGATGCCCGCTCATGGGTGCTGTGGGGACTCAACCCCTCTAAACCGGATTCAGTGTCCTCTTCTTTTGCCAGGACACAGGGCTGTAACTACAAGTCGCAGTAGCACATTCCCTCTCCCCCCAGCTTTCTCTTGCTACTGCCTTCTCTTTCTCTGGACTCCGCCTCCTTTAAACCCGTCCTCTCCTTCTACTGTTTGCATCCTCGTGGTGACACAGCGTCCGTTGTCTTCTCTGTAATTTCTGCTCTCCACAGGCTGCGCCAGTGTGCTCTTCAGTGAACAAGCACTCATTAAACACCTACCATGTGCCAGACACGTCCGGCCGGAAATACATCTTGCCATTCGGTGGTGTCCCTTTTAACCAGCTCTTATAAGCCTATGAGTGCAAATTGAGGGTCTCTTGGCTGTTTTTCTTTCCCACGCCTTCTTCTATCTGTGAGTGGTGGGCGGAGTCATTTCTTTTCTGACGCAGAGGAAGGATGACACACTGGGTTTCCTAGTCTGTCACTACCACTGTCACAGGAGACTGAGATGCTGTCCCCGTTTGGGGTGACTGGCTTAGGAGAGCAGGTGCGTTTCAGAAATGGTCGGGAGAAAAACACAGTCATTATCTTAATTCTTTTCATAACATTGAGTCACTTTCTTACCCAGAGTGCTCAGGGCGATGCCCGGCACATGGAGCATCTCCTTAATGAGCTGTGAGTTCTTTTCTTCCTTTCTTTTATTTCAGTCAGCACCTGACAGTCGTACATATTCATAAGATGCAGAGGGATATTTCAGGGCATACAATGAAAACGTGCACAATGTGTAATGATCGAATCAGGGGAATTAGCATATCTAGCTCACCCAAACATCTATCATTTCTTTGTGCTGTGAACATTCAGAGGCCTCTCTTCTAGCCTTTTGTATGTTTATACTAAATCATTGCTAGCTAGATTCACCCTTCTCGCTACTGAACACAAGATTTTGTTCCTCCCATCTAGCTGTAACTTTGTATCTGTTAACCAACCACTTGCTGTCCTTCCCTTCCCTTTCCACTTCTCGGCCTCTAACAGCACACTTCACGCTCAACTACTGATGGAAGAAATTGAGGAGGACGCAAAAGATGGAAAGATACACGAGTGGATTGGAAAAATTAATTTGTTAAAGTAACTATACTATCCAAAGCAGTCTACAGATGCAATGCAATCCCTAGCAAAATGCCAATGACATTATTCATAGAAGTAGCAGAAAACAATTTTATAATTCAGTGAAACCAAAAAGGATCCCAAATAGCCAAAGCTACACTGAACAAAAAGAATAAAGCAGGAGGTAGCACACTTTCTGACTTCAAAATATACTACAAAGTTATAGTAACCAAAACAGCATAATATTAATAGGCACATAAACCAATGGAACGAAATAGAGAACACAGAAATAAGTCCATTTACCGCCAGTTGATATTTTTACAAAGGTGCCAGGAACATACACTGGGGAAAGGATACTCTTTTCAATAAATGGTATCTGGAAAATTGAATATTGAATACAGAAGAATAAAAATATCTCTCATCATGTACAAAAATCAACTCAAAATGGATTAAACGTGTAAATTTAAGAAAGGAAACTATAAAACTACTAGAAGAAAACCTAGAGAAAATTCTTTCACACACTGGTCTAGGCAAAGACTTTTGGGTACAACTTCAAAAGCACAGGAAACAAAAACAAAAGTAAACAAATGGGACCATATTAAGCTGGAAAGGTTCTAACTAGCAAAGGAAGCCATCAACAGAGTGAAGAGACAGCCTGTAGAATGTGGGGATATATTTGCAAACTATTCATTTGACAAGGAGCTAATATCCAGAATATACAGGGAACTCAAGCAACAGAGCATCACCAAAAACTCCATTTAATTCAGTAAACAAACGGGTAAAGGATTTGAATAGTCATTTCTCAAAAGAAGACCGACAAATGGCCAAAAAGTACACGAAAGAACGCTCAACATTTCTAATCATCAAGGAATTGTGAATCGAATCCACACTGATATTATCTCACCCCATTTAGAATGGCTATTAACATTAAGATGACAAATAACAAATGCTGGCAAGGAAGAAGAGAAAAGAGAACTCTTCAACACTGTTGGTTGGAGTGGAAATTAGTACCACCGTTGCTAAAAGCATATGAACCTTTCTCAAGAAACTAAAAATAGATCTACCGTATGATCCAACAATCCCACTACTGGGTATTTACCCAAAGGGAAAAAAAAAACCAGTACATCAAATAAATACCTCCACCCTACATGTGTTTATTACAGCACTATTCACAGCAGCAAAGACACGGAAGAAGCCCAAACGTCATCAGCAGCTGAACGGAGAAAGAACACGTGGCACTCATACACAATGGACAACTCTTCGGTCACCAGAAAGAGTGAAAACTTGTCATTCATGGCAACAGCAATGGGCCTGGAGGACATTATGTTAAGAGAAATGAGTCAGGCACAATAGATAAATACTGCTTGTTCTCACTCGTAGGTGAGAAGAAGAAAAAAGAAGCAAGTTTCTTCTTGATCTGCTTTCGATAACTCTTTGGCCTCATCCATCAAATATCTCCCCTTCCTCCAATATTCAAACCCGACTTACTGGTCATTCCAAGACGTGTCCCTTCTGCTCACTTCTCGTCCCAGGCACTTGCTGTGATTTGCCCACTTGAAGCTAGCTCTTGCTCCCTCTTCTGACTTTGCCAGGGTAGCTCTGCCTCAGTCCTTCCTGGAGTTCCCTTTGGCAGCACCCCAGCCAGTCCTGAGCTTCCATGGCTGTCCACGTGATGCTCGTTCTGGTACAGAGTGGGTGCTCAGGAGATGTTCATTCAGTGAAGGAGGACGGATTTTAACAGGGGTCTAAACTAACGCATAGTCTATTGTTTTAGTACAGAAATGCTAATGATCATTTCAAACAATCTTGATACTTCCTGAACAAAGAACAAGTAGCAGATCCCTCTCTAAGCGTCTCTGGGGAGTGACAGAGGGCAACTCCCTTTCCCCAGCTGCTCCTCCAGAATGTCTTTTAATGTGGGTCAGTATTTGCTTAGCTCGAATTGCATCATTTCATCCTGGCTTATACGTTTCTCCGTGGCAGGGCATCTTTATTTGTTAACAACATAGCAGCCATCATAAGCTATTTAATTAATTTCTTGCATTATAATAGAGACCACAACCTGCTTATTTCTGTGTTATTGGATGGGGTATCTGAGATTAAGATAATGGGGGTGTCTAATTGTGCTTTGATGGTGGATAGTAACTATGTACCTGATATTCTCATTCAGCCTGGGACTGTGTGGAGAAAATAGAGAAGATGTATTTATTAGAAAGTATTGAAAAATGAGAAAAATTTGGCTGATGGCATCAACAGTGTTATCACCAAATACTCTCCATCTATTCAGCTCGTGGCTATCTGAGGAGTAGGAAGGTCACACCCAAAGACGGCTACCTGTAGGATCTTTGCTGACATGTTGATGCCTTCAGAAGGCAAGGATTATTTCCTCTATTATTTTTTCTAACTGCTGTTTTCATTGTTAATTAAAGGGAGAGGAAGTTATGCAGCCCTTCCCTTTATGTCAACATGCCTTGAGAGCCATCAGCTTCTTACGTGGCTCATGAAAAGGGAACAAAAATTTGGATGTCAAATATTGTTAGGTTAGATTGGT
The DNA here is from genome assembly GCF_000164805.1 of Carlito syrichta. Classification (NCBI taxonomy): domain Eukaryota; kingdom Metazoa; phylum Chordata; class Mammalia; order Primates; family Tarsiidae; genus Carlito; species Carlito syrichta. Next base: position 890,497 of record NW_007256200.1, on the reverse strand, counting down.
TCTATATTTTAAAAAATATTAATCACCAGCCATCGCTTTTCTGTACAAATAAGGAATGTCCTTCTCTTCCTTTACATTTAAAACTTCCTCCTATTTGAGTATTCCAAGCAGGGCAAGGAGCCACTGTGAACAATATTAATCACACCTCACGTATTTAATGCTTTAAAATATACAAAACCCTTCCTCATGGATTATTATTTTTAGAGTTTCCCACTTTATCCCTTGAAAAGTATCCAGCAGCTCTGTGTACCCCACTGACTGCAACCCTCCTGAGAGCAGAGGCAGGTAACAGCCCCTTTACATTCACAGCACCTGACATCGTTCCTGGCAAATAGTTGGTGCATGATACATTTTCAAACACGTTCATAAATCAGCAAATAGCAGAACAAAAGCAATTTGTGGAAAGTCACAGTTTGAGTAAATGGCAGAGACAGAAATTAGACCTAAGATTTCTGACTTCTAAGCGACGTTCAGTCGGAGGAAGCACAACAAACACTAGCAAAGTGGCTGAACAGAAGGTGGGGGAGCCTTCTTGGTGTCTAAAAGTGACTGGCGGGCAGTGGAGGTCCCGTGGGCGTAGAGAGGGCTAGAGTGGTACAAACATTATGGAACCAAAAGATGTGCACATCAGGGCAGAGAAGAGTCAACAGACTGTGCGGATCACAGAATAAACCGGCCCTCAGCAGTCAGGCAAGTTCAGCCAGCAGCAATTCTCTAATGCAGCATCAGCACTTACGGGTTTTCAGGCAGAGCAGAATCTTCATGTAAATAAAAAGTTACATTTTTTATCTCAAAATAAAAATAAATGAAATCTTTTTCAAAAAGCGAGGTCAGTGCATAAAACCCTGCAGTGACTCTGCAGGCATTTGCAAGACACACAGAAAACATTCTGCTAAATATCTGATGAGTGAAAGGGAGAAAATAGACGTCTACACTCAAGGAAGGAAGAAAGGATGGAGTAAAAGATTAACAAGCTGCCTCTCCTTTTCCTGTGATGAGCAATGCTGAAGTGAGGCCATCTCTTACTTGTACTTCGGAGTCATTTTGCCGAGACTTCCCTGGGAGGCGAAAGGAAAAGGAGCCGCTTCTGCTTTCAGTGTGGCTACGTCATCAAAAGTCTGCCCCCGTGCAAGGCGCCTGTGCTGACTTCTGCCAGCCATGTGGCTGATGGCCACTTCCCTGCATTCTCCCCCAAACTGAAAAGCATCAAGTTTTTACATTTTTGCTCATATGGAAGTTCATTTTATTCCTTCTTTTTTTTTTTTTTTGAGTTGGAGTCTCACTCTGTCACCCAGACTGGAGTGCAGTGGCCGCTCCCGGCCACCGCAGCCTCGACCTGCTGGGCTCCAGCGATCCTTCCACCTCAGCCTTCCAAGTAGCTGGAATTACAGGCACGCGCTACCATGCCCGGCTGATTTTTTGATTTACTGTAGACATGAGGGCTCACCAAGTTGCCCAGGCGGGTCTCGAACCCACAGGTTCAGGCAATCCACTCACCTCAGTCTCCCAAAGCGCAGGATTACAGGCTGAGCCACCAAGCCTGGCTCATTTTATATCTTAATAGGGAGAGATACATGCTACAAAAGATGTAAAGTCTCCTCATATCTGTGGCTGCACAAATATAGAAGCTGATGTTTTCCTTTGTTTTAATGAATTGTATTTTCTTTGCAGCACCAATATCTTCTTGGCTTTAGCAAATGCCTAACAATTAAGTAGTGCACTTGACGGGTTCATGCTGTTGGAAATGCATGCGTGTGTGTGTGTGTGTGTGTGTGTGTGTGTGTGTGTGTGTGTGAGAGACTCTAACTACTTCAATTACTTGGTGAGAGTGTGGTGTTATTGCAGAGAAGATCCTAGATTTGATAACAGTAGGAGGTGATTCGTTTCACCTGGAAAAACTGGCTGGGGCGTCTGCAGCCACTCCCAGCTGTTCTGCACCAGGTGAGTCGCTGTGCCCCCGTGGAGAGGCGTCGGTCAGTGACCTGTGTGGGCCGAACTGCAGCCACTCCCAGCTGTTCTGCACCAGGTGAGTCGCTGTACCCCTGTGGAGAGGCGTCGGTCAGTGACCTGTGTGGGCCAAACACCCAGCACGCACCCGTGAGCAACAGCCTGGGAGACGCGCAGACCACTGCTCTTATTCTGATCAATTTTATCAAGAAAATGAACAATACCCTCAAAGTTTTTTGTTTTGTCATATTTCGTCCTGTATATTTTAGTTTTCTTAATATGCATTTCTTTTATATATTAAAATGCTACTTTTAAGTGATGAAGAAAAAAGACAACATAAAATTGTTCATGTTAATATTTGTTTTTCATATTTTTAGAGTACATATTTTCAAGCATTAGATGTAAATATTACAATGCAAAATCGTTTTTCATGTTATTTTTCTGGTGCTTAGTGGAGCAGCAGGTGATATTAATTAGGTAGAATTTTAAAAATTTATTTTAATGGAAAAGAAGCAATGCCCAGGTATTTTACAAGCTGTTAATAGTGCCCTCTCTCTTTCAAAAAAAAATTCTGGTATGAGCTGGTAACTTGTAATGAAAAAAATTATTTGTATGAGTGGTAACTAAACGCTGAGACTTAATGAAGTCCTGTGTTTGATGCTATAAGAAAGAAGTGAAAAACAAGATATATAAAAAAGGAAAAAAATATAGTTATAATTTTTCCTATGAATAGCAAATTTTATAAATTTGGTCTTTGGTAATCTTTTAAAAAAGATAACTTACAAGTAAAAATATGTTCATATGCTGTCATTGAAGCCTGAATGTGTGTGTAAGAGCCAATATTTTATTTATGAAAATAAATGCCTCATTTAAAAATTTGTCATTCTGATGTCTTATATTGTTAAGAACAAGAATTGCTATTTTAAAAATTATCTCAAATATTTTAAAGTATCAACTTATCTTATTAACATATTATATTTTATTATTTTGTAATATAAGTTGAGGGAATCAATTTGATTTTCAATATGGAATACAAGTTAAAGGGGCATTTCTCTTGATAATTGAAAATGTTTGGAAGTTTAGTTTGACCTATTGCCTTTAATTATGACTTGCTTTAATTTAATTATGCTTAAATTACTCTAGATTTGCAAAATAGTTTCTTGTACTCATACACACTTGGCTTTAGAAATAGAATGATTTTGGAGAAATTTGGATTCATAAAAATAGTTAAACATGCCGTCTTTTAAAAAATGCATTCTTAGTCACTCTGAAAACAGCACATTTTCAAAGTTGCACCACAAAATAATTAATCTACTTCCTAAAGAAAAGCATCATAAGGTTTACATGTAATAGAAAGCATAATGTATTATGGCCAGCCATTTACACACCAGGTGAAACAAAACAGCAAACCTGAGTGTGTAGAACCATTTCTTGGAGTTGCTACCAAATCTACGTTAAACGCGCATCTTGTCCTTAGTAAGAAGCATGTTTGCTTCTTAAAAGAAAAGCGTGCGAAAGTCAGGAAAGAGCAAGAGATGAGCTTGTTTTAGAGATGAGAATGTAATCCCATGCGAAGCGTGGTGCTCCGTGCATTCTGATTTCTCTGGTGTTGGGGAATGGCTTGCTCAGCCTGGATCAGGGAGCACAGCTGTGAGCTTCTGTGGGTTGTTTGCTTCTTCTTGGCTGGTCTTCAAAGAGGCTCCAAGCAGAGGGCACACTTTAAACTATGAATTGCTCCTTACAACCCAGATTAGAGGCTGGATCTGCATACTAAATCCCAGGTAGAAGGTAATCACAGAGCTGGGGAGCATTTGGGTATCCAAGGGCAGCTGTTGCTTTAAGCGGCTTTTCGGGATGGTCTGCAGAGAGAAGAATGCAAATACGCCTTCCGTTTGTGTTACAGATTCTAGATACCTTTGCATTGGTATTAGGACTTTCTCTTTTATGGGATTAGCTTCGGCAGACTCATGCTGAGCTCTATCCTTGAGTCAAATATTGACCAAGTTCTGTCGTCTCCAATGCCGGAATCCGCCAGGAATACGCAAGTCAGGTAGGCTTAAACACAGAGGTCACTTCTTAACTCGGGCAACGGGCACTCCAGAGGAGGCCTGGTTTCAGGGCTAGCTGGCTCTTCAGTCCAAATACGAAAAGATTCCCTCTCGTCTTCTGATCTTCTCAACCTGCAGAGCCAGTGTTGTCCCTAGACCGTGTGCCCCTGCAGTTGCGGCTGTCAGGAACATTGAGGTCTGCGAGTGTCACTCTTTATGTGCAGTGGGAGAAACTTCATGTCTTCCCATGGTCCTCTCTTGGGAGTGAGGAAAATTGTTTCCAGACATCTATAGGAACATTTCTCTCATCTCTTTGAGTCGGAACACATGCTGGTTCCTAAGCAAATCAGTGGCAAGGGCAGTGCGGGGACATGCTTCTCTTTGGATCAACAAGTTCATTTCTTGAGCTGCTATTAACTCTTCCTAAGCCAGCCCATCCACTCAGAGGGTGAGGGGCACATGCCTGAAGGGGGCCGGCCCTGATGTCCTTGACAGTTGACCCTTCTCTCTCCCCAGCACCCATGGCAGAACCCTTAACACACAGCTTGACCAGTGTCCAAGACGTTCTCAGCTATCCATTGGTTGAGGTATTTTTGTGCCATATACATCAAGTGCCAAAATATTCTAGCTTTATGTCTACAATTCCTCTTTTTATGTTGGGTAAGCTATTGCCTATTGAAGAATGAGCATAGACTATGGTGAATCTTTTCCTTACGTGCAATTGTAGATAGATAGCACTCAAACACAGCTAACTGTTTTACCTAAATAAAACACATAAAAAAGGCAGATGCATTTTTAACGGGCCGCTTCCTGTAGAAGCTTAGTCTTTTGTTGTTCAGGCAAATCAAGTCATGTTGTAGTGATGCAGACTTAAAGCTTCTTAGAAATGGAAGCCCGTATTTTGATACTAACTGGTTTAAGCCTAATGCCTAAATTATATTCTCCGTGTTATTTCTAACATGCTTCTTGTTGTGGGTTCTTTCTCTTCTTTTTAAAAACAAATTAGCCATGAGTTATAATTATGTCTCAGTGTAATTCATGGAAATATGGTGTGTGTGGAAGAATCTGAGAGCAATGCCAGAAAGTGCCTTCAAAATCAAAATGTGGCAAAACACCAAGAGTCTGAGATTCTGTGGAGATTTTTCTGTAGACCTTCCCTCCCCTTCATCCCACAGGCCAAGCTGTGTTCGTGTTATTGAAATGCTTTCAGTTCACGTTTCAGGAACCCAGTTTCCAAATTTAAGATCAGTGTCCCTGTGTCCCTCAAGTTAATCTGTAATGTTTAAATTTGCAGAATTGTGGCTTCAAGACCGAAGGCTCTTACTTCTCAGATAACAGTTGTCTAAAGGATTATGTGACAGTGTTCAACACCTAGCGTTCATTGAGGTTTCACGATAAACTTGCCATTCTGTCATCATTACTATTTCAAGTATTTTTAAGGAAGAACTAGTTGACATTGAAAACTTTTTCAAATACATAACACACACACACACACACATGCACGCACACTCAATTGAGTGGCTGCATCGAACCCAACTCTTTAAGAATACAAAGCTAAGGGAAATATACAACATTACTTTGAATGTTAAGTTCGGCATGTTTGGCACTCACAGCTGGTTGTGAGCCCTCCAGATGCTCATTCAGCCACCACACAAGTATTTGCTGAGTGATGAGGCGCTGGTTTAAGTACTGAGAATTAGCGGTGAACAAAATAGATGAAATCCTTGCACTCATGAAGTTTGTGATCTGGTGCGGGGGCTACCTATCCTCTTAAAATATGCTGATAGAAGAGCTGAAAGAGAAAACAGGGCAAGAAGGGGGATGCAGAGTGTGTGTGTGTCATGTCCACGTGAGGCGTGTGCAACCTCAGACGTGGTGGCCCAGAAGGCCTCGCTGAGATGATGACATCTCAGGAGTGAGGGCTACGGGCATTTGCCCTCGAGGCAGGCCCGCCTGGCGTGTGTGAGGAGGAGCTAGGTGGCCAGGGCTGCTGGGCACAGTTGAGAAGGTTGTGCAGCCGTGAGGTCAGCGGGCAGCAGAGGGCTGGACTGTGGACCTTAAACACGGCGATACCGATTTGCTCAGCTTGGGAGTGACTCGCCTGTGACGAGATCACTCTTGCTTCTCTGCCTGTAGTGGATGGAAGGGCGTAGAGGCTGGAAGGGCGTAGAGGCTGGAGCAGAGACAGCGGCTGCAGGGCTGCTGTCATTGTCCAAAGGACCACGGTGGCGGGGTGGGTCAGGGTGGGAGGAGGGAGGGACTAGAAGCATTTCTGGGTCTATTGTGAAAATAGAATTGAATTGATGAACCAAATGTGAGAAGTGCAAATGCGTGTTATAGTTTCTCTTGGGTGGCAGACTGTGATAGTTGGCACTGGGGAAAGACAAAAAATAAAAATTAATGTTTTAGGATGGAAAAGGAGCACTGAGCTGGGGGTTGACTCCATATCCCAGTCGCTGCTGTGTCTTTGACTAGCTTGGTGACCTGAAGCAAAGTTTTGTCAAGACCTTGGTTTTATTGACAGAGTGGGGTCGTGTGTTAGAACTGGGCCAGACCACCTCACTTCCATGCGGTGATGAAAACTCGGCAAATAAAGTTTTATTGGAACACAGCCATGTTCATCTGGGTCTTGTTGGCTGCTTTCACACTGCAATAGCAGAGTCAAAAATCAACACAGAGACTGGATGGCTCACAGAGCCCAAAATAGTTACTCTCTGGCCCTTTCCAGAGAAGGTTGGCTGACTCTTGAACTATGAATTCAGTAAAGAGAGATATCTGTATTTAATATTGCAAAAGGCCTAGGCCTGTAAGAATTACATATTTTCCAATCCAAATCAGATCATCAGTAGCGGGTGGCAGGATAGAAGAGTGGAAAACATGGGCGTGCATCCGATGATAACGTAGTTTTACATTTACTGGCAGTGAGAGGTGACCCCAGTTTATTGTTGAGTAGAAATTCAGGTTTTAAACACACATACACACATGGATTCTCTCAGCTTGTTCTATGTCTTATTTCTGTTTCTCTCAGTTTCTTCTATTCCTGATTGGCTTATTCATTCATTCATTTCTTATCCCATATTCATTTATTGATACACATTTATTTATATAGAGGCATAGGCTTATACACACAAAATATAATTACTGTTGATTTTATCGTTTTTGCTTGTTTATATTTTCTCATCTTCTAAAAATGAAGGCAATGACAAGCAGAAATTGAAATAAAAGCCAGGTGAACACAAGTCCTGTTCCTGGACCTTCTGCTGATCTGGAACGCGAAAGAGAAGTTCAGGGCTGAAGGCCGAGGCTGACGTGTGTGGAGGGCTGGTCGTAAGGGTGGGTGAGCGAGCAAATCACATTGGCTTTATGGAGTCCTTTAGTTTGTTCCAGCTGGCACACAAGCACACTCGCTCCCTGGGGACAGGCAGAACCCCCTGGCGCAGTCTTGCCCTAGGGATCACGTGAGGGACATCAGCTCAGCGGGCCAGTGGGGACGGCTCTCATGTCAGAGCACTCGTTGCCTTTCGGCGGCTTCCCTATCATCTTCAGGCTTTCATTTCTTCCTTTCCAAGTCCACCCACGGTTTGAATTCAGCATAATTTCTGGAACGGTATCTGCATCAAGTGGTGAACGTTCTTTTCTTTTCGTGCAGTCCCTCTGAATAAGCAGGCATCCCTAACCACATATAACAGCTCAAGCAAACCTCATGGAAACCTCTTCAAAAACAAGATGGGAAAGTCTTCGTTGGCATCTGGGACTCAGCAACGAGCACTTGTGAATAGCCCCCTCCTTCCAATGTAAGTATTTGCGTTCCTGCGCACAGCAGGGAGACCCAGCTCCCCAATTCCTGTTTCTACCCATTTCAAAAAACCAAACAATGGTGAGAAAAGTTAGAAAGACATTGGAGGATGTTTTGCAGAGCGGTCGCTAAGCCAGAAACTTTCACAGACCTGCAAAAGAACAATTAAAAAATAAACAAAAACCAGAAAAAGCTGTTTTTAAAAAGATGAAGCATGACGCGATAATAATCACCATCGCTCATGATTCTTGTTTTATTAAACCAGTCGTGTATTTTGATGTTTGAGTCCTTGTTTCCCTCATTCATTAATTCAATAAATATTCAGTGGTCACATATTGTAATCAGTGAATCTGGTATTAAAGTCCAGAAATAGAAAAGGGCAAAAAATCATAATCTACCATCATCAGCAAATATGTATCGAGCACCAACTCATCGCAAGTCACAGGGAAGGCCTTGACCGTGGAGAGTAGAGCAAGCCTACATCGCAACCACATTCTTAAGCATGGCTTCATTAATTTTTCTACTTTGCCCATGCTTTCCGTGCTGATATGCTCACTGATAGAAAGACATTGTGGTCTAGACTCGAGAGCTGTTCAAAGCAGTTACCATCAGCATCCAGACACTTCTGATTACGGCAAACTAGAAAAGTAATACATAGCATCTCTTAAAATGTGTATACATTTCTGGGGGCACCCGTGGCATATATGTGTGTACATGTGTGTTATAAAGTCTATAATGTGGTCATGTTTTTAGTTTTTGATATCAACTAAATAAAAGAATGACTAAAAAAGAACAATCTGAGTTGCAGACGATTTTCTCGTGCTGCCCTGCTCCCAGCGAAGGCCAAAGAAGTACCTTGAAGACAGGAAGAGAAATAATGGACAGGTAAAAATCTCTGAGGCCAAAATAAACTGTGCTTTTAAATGACTGTCATTTTTGACTATATCATTAATTTAGTATTGTGCAGCGATTACTTGCATCCTTGGTTATTTATAGGACATATAACTTTTTATTGTTTTTGAGATGGTGTCTTGCCATGTTGTCCAGGCTGGTCTCCAACTTCTGGGCACTAGTCATCCTTCAGTCTCAGTCTTCTGAGTAGACAGGACTACAGCTGCATACCAATATGCCTAACTAGAATGTATATTTTTATTGACACAATACAATTGAAAATGTTTGGAGGCAGAGACCAAATCCAAAACACATTTATATTATTAATGCAATAGATTATAATTAAATTCCTACAGAGGAATGATTCTATCCTTCCACAATTTTTCTGTTGAAAACTGAATCCCAAGGTGATAGATAGTATTAGGGCTTTGGGAGGTGATTAGGTCATGAGGGAATGAGATTAGTGCCCTTATAAAAGAGATATCAGAGGGATCCTCAAAGAGAGCCTTTCTACCTCTTCCATGTAAAGTTGCAGTGAGGAGAAGCCTAGATTTGGGGGAAGCAGGCCCTCATTGGATACTAAATCTGCCAGCACCTTGAATTTGGACTTCTCAGCCTCCAGAACTGTGAGAAATAAAGTTTCATGTTTACAAACCACTATAGTAGTAGTTCACTATAGCAATAGATACTTGCTGGCTTTTATGTACCAGAAAACCTAAACTTATATAATTAAGACTTTATCATGGTTCTATGAGATAATTCCTAGTATTTTCATTTCCTGAATGTGGAGACTTACAGAGACTAAGTAGCGATTGACCAAATTTATCCTGCTAATGAATGGCAGTACCATATTTCACACTCAGTCTCCAGACTCCATGCCCTGTGTCTTTAATCGCTGTCCAAACTGCCCACCTTCAAAATTATTCTTTTCACATTTCTAATTGCATTGTTAAATATTTTGAAATTTTACTGAGATACAAGATTATCTATCAATTGGAACATTCAACCAGTATTATGAGGCACACGGGTACATTTTTATAAAATCAAAGTGATCCTTCTCAGTATGGGCCACATATTAAATTTGGATATCAGCATTTACTAATATTTATGCTGTGCATGCTATGTTCTCATCATTGTTTAAAATTCTGTAATCATTGTAACAACAAAGCAAGGAAAGCATTATTGCCATTGTCTCTATTTTCACAAATGAATAAACTAAGGCACAGAATGTAATTTTTTAATGCCCAAGGTCCCAGAACTTTTAGGTAAAGGTATCAGGATTAAACCTGGGAAGTATGCCTTCTTTGTTCATGCTTTTAACCACTGAGCTATACAACAATGGCATCTCATGTGCTTATCTAAACTCTTACTCATTTAAATCATTTGGGTCATATGGTTTTCACATTTATGGAAGAGTGTATTCTCATATAAAAACTTGTTAGCTGTTAATTACTTTACCAATTGTTTATCTTAAAGATAGTAAATTTTATATCTAAATCTAAGCTTCAAATCTAATATTTCAAAGCTGATAAATTCTCAGATTAAGAAACTCCCAACATTAATTGAAACATGATTTTTGTTTACATTTGAAGTAAACAGTGCATTATAACCTTAAAGTAGCTTTATAATGGTGTTGGCAGTTAGAATATGACATTACAGTTAAATTAATTTAATGTTATACTCTAATGTAATCACTGTTTAAGTTCATTGTGGTTCAGTTATATGTGGAGTTTTTCATAATTTCTCAAAAATGCTTCCCCCATATTATAAAACAGGAATAACCTGAAATAATGATGGTATACTAGTTCCAATATTTCATCAAAATTGGGTGGAGGAGGAATCTAGGAACAAAATCATAAAATTGGTGTCCTAGAAGTTATATGTCAGTCATATCATCTTTGTATTTAAAGAGCAACACACTGAATACAGATTGGTTGGGCTTAAATTTCTTTTATTCCTTATTTGAATTGTTATGTGTCCAAAAATAAATTATTTTGGGGGATATAATTTAGGTGAATTGTAGCCCTACAGTGGGGCTTTCTTGCATATTCATCTTGACATTGGAAAGAGTATTTAATAAAAATGTGTGGGTAGTACAGAGTGTCTTTGTTGCTTAAGCTGCAGAATGTCTTTGTTGCAGAGTGTCTTCTTGTTCCAGAATAAGAAGTAGGTGAAACTAATTTCATGTGAAGCTCTCTTGATGAGCATTGAAAATCAGCAGGTTGATCATACTCTACCCTTAAACATGAACAGAATAGAGAGGGTCTATTTTCTCCTTCATTGATAATGACTGCTCACTGAGTCATATAATCTGCTCATTGATAGTTTTATTAAAATCAATTTTATTTCTAAAGTAACCAGAAATGTATTCAAATGTCATTGCAATCAATCAGCCAACCTTTACAAAATATCTACTCTCTTAGGTGTTCTAGGGAATGCAGAGAAACTTAATAGCCTAGTGCTCTAATAACAATCATAATTGCCATTTGCTTTGAGGCAATTATGTGCCAGATACTGGATGTAATATTTAACTTTACTATTATAACATTCTTATGTGTAGGTGTTACTAGTTCTACTTTGTGTATGAAAAAACTGAGACTAAAAGCTACCGTATCCAAATTTACATATCTAGAAATTGTCAGAGCTGGATTACAAATGCATAAAGATTGTATTCACAAGAAGAGTGTCTTGGTTTACACGGTTAAAATCCTTGACCTTGACTATAAACTCGCATCAGGGAGCTAAAAATGAGATCTAGGTTCCTTCTTCAGAAGGATTTTTGAAATGTACTTGTTTAGCATGGGGAGCTCATTAATATTATTTTTATTCAGTAGGTGCTATGATTGGAGTGTTTTACCCTTTCAAAAGTTAATGTTGAAACTAAACCCCCAGTACAGCAGTGCTAAGAGATATGGTTAGGAGATAATTGAGTCACAAAGGCTTCACCCTCAGGAATAGGAGCAGGTGTTCTTATAAAAAAGCTTGGGAGAGGAAGCTTGCCCCCTTTTCCTTATTTCTGTTCCTTCTTCCATGTAACACAATGTTTCTCCTCTCTGGAGGACGCAGCATCAAGGTGCCATCTGGAAGCAGACAGCAGCCCTCACCACATCCCAGTCTCGTCAGTGCCTTGATCTTAGACTTCCCAGTCTCCAGAACCATGAACAAAAGTGTTCTACTATTTATAAGTCACTTAACCTGTGGTCTTTTGTTATAGCAGCACAAACTGACTCAGACAGTAGGGTTGGGTGGAGACTGAGATCCCAGCCTTATCTCTGAGATTCTAACGCACTCCCTAGTGATACCCACACATTTAGTCAGCAGACCATATCAAGTAATAACACTTCAGGGAACTCTCCAAAAAGAGCAAGACACAGAGTGAGAATAATCACCTTAAAATTTCATGACATTATAAGCCAGTTAATTTTGGCAAGCTTAATAAATTATAAATATAATCTTAACATTCATATGTTTACTAGAAAGTTTTAAAAGATCAATAAAATTATTTTTAAATTAAAAAGCCCAGATTGCCTGAACTTCCACTTCCAGTCAAGATGGAGGAGTAGGGACATGATTTATCCTCTCGCCTGAAGCCACCGAAATACCAGACACAATATGTCAAACAATGGCACTCAAGTTATTAGATATAAAAACAAGACAATGATCTCTGCGAGCTGGAACATAAAGGGCATAAGTCTTAGGACTGCCATGGCTCACTGCCTAGAGAAAGTTTCCAGGCCATTGCATAGGGAGAAGAAACTCAGCTGAGACAAGTAAGGATTGCCCTGTCCCCAGAGTTCACAGGGAAGAACACCAGACAGGAGAGAGCTCGTGAAGGGAAAACCTCCGTGATTATTCAGTTGAATACGGATCAGCTCATGCATGTCAGAAAACTATCTCAAAAAAGCCAACCGAAAGAACTTCCAGGAGAAGTGGCCATAGCTCACACAGGACTAGGGATAGAGATTTCTCTTGACAGCCAGAACAAAACGCTTTAAAATTCAGACATATCCATTAAAGTACAAAGAAGGGTTTTGCCTCGGTAGCGGAAAAACTTAACCTGAAAATAAATGCACCTCTGATCCTGCCTAACAGAGCTTAAAAGCAAGACTCAAAGGGAGCGAATTTTTAAAATAAATGTGTACCAGTGCAAGCCTCAAGAAATTAAAAAAAAAAATTCCTAAAAATGCACAATACCCTATAACCAATGAAGCATAATATGTAATATCTGGCATTCAGTATAAAAACTACTAAGCATGCTTGCAAAGGATCAGGAAACTATAACATACAAAAAGCATACAACTGAATAAAAATGACTCATTAATAATAAAAATCATAGAATAAACAGACAAGGACTTTAAAACAGTTATGACTACCTTCCATATGCTTAAGGAGGTAGAAAATATTGAATACTTAAAATATATAAATGAAAAATGGCAAAAAGACTAAGGTAGAAAGAGTTCTAACCTGCTTACAACAGAGAAAACAGGCAATGACCTAGACACAGCCCACTGAGAAGTCCTGCCACACCCTTTCTTGTTTCTGCTGCGTCCTTGTATCAGTCAACACTCCCTTGAAAATGAGGACATGGAAGGAAATGGAAACCTGGGCAGCCCATGGTTCCATGTCACCTTCACCCCTTTCCGTTCTTCAGTCAGGCAAAGGCAGAGAGTGATGGCGGAATGTGCAGACCGTGCGCACGCCAAGAAGTGAGAGAAAACAGTTCGGTGAAGTTCATCTAGCATCTCTACTCATCTGGTAAGAGCAAGCTATCCATGCATGCGTGAGCTGCTAAATGCGGATCTTGTCGTTTCAGAAATGCATTATATGAGTTAAACACTCTCATATTTGCATTTTAAATAAGTATTTTAGATCATTTGATTAATGACATTTCTGACTTCATGAAGCTTACAAAATGGCATTTAATCCAAAAAAAATACATCCCATACATCCAATTTAAATATCCAAATTTTACCCCAAATCTTTGAAAATAGTTAAAATAACTAAGCCCTTTACTGATTTTTGTCAAATTTTAGTTAACGACTTAATACACATTTTGAAAAATAATAGTACAGGCTAAAGTTTCTATAAACCTAATAAATTAAATTGGACATAGATGTTCAAGTTTTATTTCATAATTCTTTCTATTCGATGCTAAAAGCACCCATCATTTGGGAAGACGAAGACAGTCTAGTATAAAGTTACTAAACTTTTCACCATCAGTGACCTTTATTATTATCATTATTTTTCCCACATATACTTGGTCTATCTAATGAAATGCCTTCATTTGACTAAACTTTGTTTTCTTATTTTTCTTTTTCAATGACAAATCTTTTTGCTATCAATCTTGTCTTCTATCATTATGATAGCTGCCTTCAGTTAGTGTAATTTCAGTCAAAAAGAAAAAGATTGTGACTTCAAGTAGGTTTTCAAGACTGCCTTTTGGGCTTTTTGAAATATTGAAGGCGAGTTAGCCCAAATCCTTGCTTTTGTAGATCAGGAGGGGTAGTCTTTCAGATTCTCCCATCCGTATGACAATAAGACTTACAAGAAAGACTTAGAATATAGGATTGGATGAGGAGAAAAAAGAGATTATGGGAATAATTATGCTTCTGGGAGGAATGCATGCCTCGTGAATTAATGGAAGCTAAAAGGGTTCTTGGTACCAGTGAATATGGAAGCCCTTTTACTAACTATTGAACGCTTAAAGGATTTGACTCAAAGAGAAGAGCACCCACATGCCAATCTGTGCCCCATTTGGGTCATTTCACACATAATCTGCTGTCTTTTAGGCAGTGATAGTGTTGGCGCTGCTTAGGAGCTGGGACAGGACCGAGAATGACAGAAAACTTTTATTTTCCTTGTGCTATTTTAAAAACGAACAGACTGGCCGGGTTCAGTGGCTCAGCCTGTCATCCCAGGCCAAGGCGAGTGAATTGCCTGAGCCCGCGGGTTTGAGACCAGGCAACTTGGCGAGACCTCGTCTCTACAGCAAATTTTAAAAAATGAGCCAGGTGTGGTAGTGTGCACCTGTAGTTCCAGCTACTTGGAAGGCTGAGGCGGAAGGTCTCTGGAGCCCAGCAGGTTGACGCTGGGGTGGCTATGAGTGTGCCACTGCCCTCCAGTCTGGGTGACAGAGTGAGACTCCAACTCAAAACAAAACACAACAAAGCAAAGCAAAGCAAAACAAAAATTAATAGAAAAGAAGAATGCTAGAAATCTCTAAAAAAACCCAACACCCTACTTCATTCTGATACCTTAACAAGTTATTGATTGGCTATTGAAGAAAACCTATCACTAGTGAGATACTTGAGGGGGCTGTGTGTGTGTGTGTGTGTGTGTGTGTGTGTGTGTATCATATACATATATGCTTAAACTAGCTTTACTCCTATGGATGTGTGTATGTATGCATATATCTATCATCTATCTTGATTACGTTGGCATTGCATTTTTCAGTCATCTCATTACTTTCTATTTGGTTGTTTGAAGTCTCTGCCTGGGTGGTTTAGCACTGCTGCGAAGGAATGCCTGGAGCTGGACCATTTATAAAGAAGAGTGGGCAGCTGGTGAAAGCCTCAAGCCGCCTCCACCAATGGCAAGAGACAAAGGACAGCTGGCATGTGCACAGATCTCGTGGCAAGAGAGGAAGCCAGAGAAGGAGGGGAGGTAGTGGGTTCCTTTTTTTGAGTCAGAGTCTTACTCTGTCGCCCAGGCTGGAGTGCAGTGGCAGGCTCACGGCCACCCCAGTGTTAACCCGCTGGGTTCCGGTGATCCTTCCATCTTGGTCTTCCAAGTAGCCAGAACTACAGGTACTTGCTACCATGCACGGCTAATTTTTGATTTATTGTAGAGGCGAGGTCTCGCCAGGTTGCCCGGCCTGGTCTTGAACTCATGGGTTCAGGCAATCCACTTGCCTCAGCCTCTCAAAGTGCTGGGATGACAGGCTGAGTCACAGAGCCCAGCCAGGTTCTTTTTGAAGTCAGCTCTCATGGGAACTAGAAAAGTGAGAACTCACTCACCCCAGCTTCCAGAGATGGCATCCATCTACTCGTGAGGGAGCAGCCCATGGCCCAAGCACTTCCCACCAGGCCGGGTTTCCCCACATAGTCAACATGAGATTTGTAGGAGTCAAACGTTTACACTGTAGCATTTCACCCCAGCTCCCTGCAAATCTCAGGTCTTTCTCATATTGCAAAGTGCAATCGTTTTATCTCCAAAGTCTTAACTCGTGCCAGCAACCACTCAAAAGCCCAGAGTCTCACATGACACTCAAGGTAAGTTCTTGCCAGGTATAAGCCTGCAACATCAAAAACAAGTTCTTTATCCCCAAAGTACTATGGTGGCATAGGCATCAGGTAAATATTGTAATTCCAAAGGGGAGAATCTGTCAAAAGAAATGGGGAACAGACCACACACAAGTCCAAAACCAAGCAAAACAACCATTAAATCTCCAAACCCCCCAAAGCTCTCTTGACTCCAAGTCCTGGCATCCTGGCTCACTAGTGAGAAGGCATCCCCAAGGCCACAGGGAGTCCCACGAGATTGCTTTGCTGGACGCAGCCCGTATGTCTGCACTCACAGAATGGAGTCTGGTGCTTTTCCAGACTGAAGTTGCCTGCTGCCAGTGGTTCAATACTTCCGGGGTCTCTGTGGCAGCCCTATTTCCACATTTGTACCCCGCACTGCTCCTGCAGAGGCCATCTGTGGTCGCTCCATGCCTGCCACTGGTTTCTTCTGCCTGGGAACCCAGGCTTTCTGAAGTCCGGGTGGAAACTGCCCAGACTCTGTGGTTCTTGCATTCTGGGCACCTGCAGACTGCCATCGTGTGGACACAGCCCAGGCTTATGGCTTGCACCCCGCACCCCCCGAGAGGCAGCCTGAACTGGACCTGGGATCCTTTGATCCCTGGCTGGAGCCAGAGCATCCAGGATGCAGGGTGGCACAGGGAGCAGGGCCCCAGGCCTGTCCCTGCAGCCATTCTGTGCTCTTAGGCCTCTGGGCTGTGGGGGAAGGGGTGGCCTCCATGATCTCCCGGTGCCCTCAGGGCCTTCCCTCACTGTCCCTGTCAGCACCAGCTGCCTCTCCTCTGTGCTGATCTCTGGCCAGTGGTGGCTTCACAGCCCCCTTGAATTCCTCCTCTGAAAGTGTTCTTTCCTTCTCTACCACAAGGCCAGGCAGCACATTTTCCAGGTTTTTTTTTCTTTTTTTGCTCTGCTTTCCTTTGAATGATTAATTCCACCCACATTTAGACCATTCCATTGCCACCACGTCTGATTGCAAGTTGTAAAAATCAGCTGAGCCACCTCTTGAACATTTCACTGTGTAGGAATTTCTCTGCCAGACACCCCAGGTCAGGGGTCCCCAGCCCCTGGGCCCTGATGGGTCTCGGCCAGGGGTCTTTCAGGGACCTGGGCCACGTAGCAGAAGGTGAGCTGTGGGCGAGCAGAGCTCTACATTCTGTCAGATCAGTGGGGGCATCAGGGTCTCGTGGGTGGACAGACCGAGCTGTGAGCTGTGCCTCTGCGAGACCTAGGCTGCGTGCTCCTTATGAGAATCTAATGCCAGATGATCCACCCCCGTCCCACCACCCTATACATCTGTGGGAAAATTGTCTCCCAGGAAGTCCCTGATGCCACAAGGTTGGGGACTGCTGCCTTAGGTCATCACACTCTGCAGTTCAGCCTTTGTGAAGCCCCAGGGTGTGGACACAAAGCAGCCGCCTACTTTGCTATGAGGTCCCAAGGGTGACCCCTGCTCCTGTTTCTGGTAAGTCCCTCCTTTTCGAGACCTCCTCAGCCTGGCTTTTGCTGTCTACGTTTCTATCAGTGCTTTGGCCACAACCACTTAGCCAACCCCTAAGAAGTTTCAAAATGTCTCTTCTCTTCTTCTGAGTCCCCCACACCTCTCCAAGCTCTACCCATGACCCAGTTCCAAAGCTGCTTCCACTTTTTCAAATATCCTTAAAGCAACATGTCACTCTTGGAACCAGTTTTCTGTCTTAGTCTATTTTGCATCGCGATAAAGGAATGGCTGAGGTTGATGATTCATTTAAAAGAAAAGGTTTAGGCTGGGCTCTGTGGCTCACACCTGTTACCCCAGTACTTTGGGAGGCCAAGATGAGAGGACTGCTTGAGCCCAGGAGTTGGAGATCAGCCTAGAACCTGTAGCCCAACTTCTCTACAGAAAATAAAAATAAAAAAGCCAGGCCTGGTGGTGTATGTCTGTAGTCCCAGCTCCTCGAGAGGCTGAGGTCAAAGGATCACCTCTGCCCAGGAGGCTGAGGCTGCGGTGAGCCAGGTGAGGCGACAGAGTGAGACCCTGACTCAAATAAAATGAAATGCAATAACATGGAAACGCTTACTGGCTGGGAGACTGGCATGTGGTGGGGCCTCAGGCTGTTTTCAGTCGTGGCTGAAGGTGAAAGGGAGCTAACGTGTGCCAAGACCACATGGCGAGAGAGGAAGGTGGTGGGGGAGGGGCCGGGGTCTTGTGAACAGCCTGCTCTCCCCTGGAGCTCACCCATTCTGTCCACGAGGAATTTGCTCACGTGGCCCCAGCACCTCCCGCTAGGCCCCGCCACTCAACACAGTTTCACAGGGCGCTGAACTTCAACATGAGATTTGGAGAGGTCAAACATCCCAACCTCAGCAACCGTGCAGTATTTGACTCCCCGGACAATAGGTCACACAAAATCTTTCATGCATTTAAATCATGGGCCCCACCTGTCCTGTCTTCCTAAAAGATATGCCTTATGAACGCATGTCTTTTTTGTTTTTTCTTCTGAATCTAGAGAGATGTTATTTTGTACTATTTCAAGCCTGGAAAAGAATGTTGATCCAAAAATTCACTGCATTTTATTGTTATCACCATTCAACTTTCAAAAATTTTCTGCAGTGTGCGTGTGTGTGTGTGTGTGTGTTTCTCCTGCAAATCATAAAAGATCTATTTGTTCCTAAACACAGTGTTGTCAGGCCCAGCTTCCTTCTGGGTTTTCAACCAATACCTTTCACACCATTACTCCGATTTTTTATGGATGAAAAGCAACCCTGTGACTCAGACCTTAAATATTTTTGTGAGTTTTTTTCCACTACGAATGAATACATAAACGAACCAAAGAGGAAACACCAAGACCCTATTCCCATAGCATCATGTCTCACCCTGCCTTTGTGAGAAATTTGTCTTGATCCTACAGATAAGTGGAGCTGCATTAAGCATCGCTTTTCAACTGTGCTATGCAAAATGTCCTATGAATCTTTTTGAACTAGATCGTATCTGCACAGCACCAGAATCCTTGATACAAAGTTTAAAAACGAGGGCTGTTGGTTAGACGAACCGTTTGTCAAACAGAAAAGTGATGCCAAATTTCAGTGAAGGCTGAATCAGGGAATTTTGTGTCCATTTCTCCAAAGTCTCCCCTACACAATTCAAGTTCTGGATGCCCATGCTATTACTTTAATAATGTAGCTGATGCTATCGTTTTAATTAAGAGAAGTTACGTCAATACGATTTTGTGATCTTTTTATCACATAGTGAGATAATAAACAGTACATAAAAAGGAGGCAGTTTTAATTGGTATAAGCAAACTTAACTTTTTCTTTCTTTCTTTCTTTCTTTTTTTTTTTTTTTTTTTTTTTTT